>NW_026646186.1:0-221922 GCF_949987535.1 Balaenoptera acutorostrata
GGGTATATACCTAGGAGTAGAATTTCTGGGTCATAGGGTAACTCTATTTAACTTTTGAGGCACTGCCAAACCACTTCCCACTGTAACTGTACATTTCATTCCTACCAGCAATGTATGAGGGTTTCAATTTCTCCACATCCTTGCAATGTGAAAATATAATACAGCAAAGAGTCATATTGCTTCCAATCCCAATGAGAAAGGCACTTCCTGAAGCTTCTGCTGATGTTTGAGAGGATAAGACCTACCCCACAGATTTGTTCTGAGGATTAGAAATGAAGTACATCAGGTACACAGTGAACTCTTCTTAGACGTCACCATGGTCTGTGATAGGTTTTTGAATACAAAAATAAATACCATGCAGTTTTCATTTTCCAGAAGCTCACAGATTAGTGCCCTTAAGTACAGTTACACAACAGACGGGTAGTTGGTATTATCCTTGACCTGAAATCACATTTTCACTGTGCTTGCCTTGTCTAATACTAAAGACCTCTCACAGCAAGCAGAACAGTAAGTTTCTCCCAAGACGTATTTGTTTAAGATGAACAAAAGTTTTAATAAAGAAGGAAGATATACAAATCTAGTCCCTTCCAGTTACATTAGAGAAATGAAGTATAAAATGAGATGGCACAGACAGTGCAGAGACAGAAAGGTTCTAATTCAGAGGGTGTGGGCCCCGGTGGGACAAGTGCAGGTAAAAGGGGCAGCACCTTGACTACTGTCTCTCTCTATCTTATGGTCTTCCTTTTACACTGATGCCTCCAACATCTGGGGCATCAGTCTCGACACTGTCCTGTCTACATAACTGTAAACAGTGTCATGAGGGCTCCAGAACGGCACCTGCTGTCCCTGCTTCAGCCCCAACTGTGGTCACGCTCAGGACCTCCCAGGATTCCTGGAAAAGTTGAGGTAAATCCTAGTAAGGTCCGCCTCTGAATCTTTTCAGCTTTAGACCTTGACAGCATCAACAGCAGGGCATAGGAAGAGTTTTACTAAGTGGCAGAACCGAAGTGGAACTCTCCAGAAGATACCCAGCAACTTACTTTGTTTCCATGTCTCAAGTCAACAAAATACAAAAGACTGAAAGTAGATCAGTGGTTGCCAGGGGCCAGGACTGGGGGAAGAGGATTGACTGCAAAGGGGCACCCGGAAACTTTTCTGAGTGATGGAAATATCTTCTATCTTGATTGTGGTGGTGGTTACATGACAGCGTGTTTCTGTCAAAATTCATAGTACTGTACACTTGAAAAGATGGATTTTGCTCTATGTGCTTTACTTTAATTTTTGTCAAGAAATTAAATATATAAAATGCTTATTCAAACCCTCTTTGGTCTGTGTAGCAAAGTCCAAGTAATTTTTTTAATGATTTACTCTTGACTCTTAAAAAAATAAAACTTTCTCAAAATGAAATCTCAGACATGGTGGTTTCTGCACTCTCATGTTCATTGCAGCATTGTTTCCAATAGCCAAAACATAAAAGTGTCCATTAACAGATGAATGGATAAAAATGTGGCGCATATATATATATATATATATATATATATATATATATATATATATATATATTGTGTGTGTGTGTAAAATTAATACACAGAAACCTCAATCAAATACAGCTGGGAGACCAGAGGGGGGGCTCTCACCTCCTGCACCTATAGCAGAGCCCCGCAGGAATAATGACTCCTCCTCATTCCTGGCAAGGACTCAGCCAATGAAAAGCCATGGACTCTTTGTTTACTGTAGCCCTCCCTGCTTCTGTTTCCCTCTCTTAAAGCCTGTTCCTTCCTTTGCCCAGTGGCTTGCCATGGCTGGAGACCCCAAACTGCAATGCTTTGCTGATCCCAAATAAACCCATCTTTGCTGGAGAAATATCTGGCAGTCTATTTGTTTCAGGTCAACAAATGGAATATTATTCAGAAAAAAAAGAAGGAAATCCTGCCATTTGCAACAACGTGGATGGACGGTGAGGATATTATGCTCATAGTGAAATAGATCAGAGAAAGACAAATACCACATATGATCACATATGATCTCACTCATATGTGGAATCTAACAAAACCAGACTCATAGAAACAGAGAACAGATTAGTGATTGTCATGGGCAGGGCTGTAAATGAGTGAAGGTGGTCAAAAGGTGCAAACTTCCAATTATAAGATGAATAAGTTCTGGGGACTTAATATACAGCTTGGTGACTAGAGTTAACAATACTGTGTTGCGTACTTGAAAGTTGCTGGAAGAGTAAATTTTAAATATTCTCACCACACACACGTACACAAAGTTGTAACTATGTGAGGTGATGGATGTGTTAACTCACCTTATTGTGGTAAACGTTTCACAATATATGCATATATCAAATTATTACATGTACCCTTTACACTTACACAGTGTTATATGTCAATTACATCTCCATAAAGCTGGAAAAAGTTCTTCTCAAGATCAGTAAAATAATTTCATAAGCTTGTGGATCTCACATTTTAAAAAGTGAAACTATTAATAAGAAGAAAATGCTAGAATAGAGAAATGAAACAGTTGGTTTTGCTAAAAATAATATCTAACAAGCACTATGCTATGGGCTTTACATGAATTATCTCATTTAAAGTGTACAGCCCTTAATGGGTTGCTACCACTATTCAAAAAACGAACAAAACAAACAGACAAAAGAAAACAACAAACCCCCCAAAAAAACACAAAAAACCAAGAGGCTTAGGACCATTAAGAAACTTAACCAAGAATCCACAGATGTGGACTTCCCTGGTGGTGCAGTGATTAAGAATCCGCCTGCCAATGCAGGGGACATGGGTTCAATCCCTGGACCAGGAAGATCCCACATGCTGCAGAGCAACTAAGCCCACAAGCCACAACTGCTGAGCCCGCGCACCACAACTACTGAAGCCTGCGTGCTCTAGGGCCTGCGTGCCGCAACTTCTGAGCCTGCATGCTGCAACTACTGAAGCCCACGCACCTAGAGCCCGTGCTCCACAACAAGAGAAGCCACTGCAATGAGAAGCCCGTGCACTGCAACGAAGAGTAGCCTCGACTCGCCGCAACTAGAGAAAGCCTGTGCGCAGCAGCGAAGACCCAACACAGCCAAAAAAAACCCCCAAAGAATCCACAGATGATAGGTGATAAAACCAGAACTCAAATCTAGATCAATTTGGCTCCAAAGTACAAGCTTTTTAATTTTACTTTATTACATTTTTTCTAATCAAGGGGGCGCTTCCTCTATTTCCTTGAGTATTATTTCACTGCTGAAATATAGTTTGCTAGGAAAGCTCAAAATAACTTGGAAACCGTGGCACAGTACGCATGAGGTCAAGGGGCAAGAGAGTTTCTGGAAGCATACATTAGTGCTGCTGGCAGAAAGGGCAGAAGAAACCTTTGAGCCGAGCTTGGTGCTCCTAGGCCATCCCTTGAGAAAGCAGCGTCTTTTTGTTCAAGGGGGGACACTGAGAGGCACTGTCATAGGCTGAATTACGGGGTGCGAAGATACCCAGATATCTTTCTAGTCCCTGGAACCTGGGAAAGTTACCTTACATGGCAAAAGGGACTTTGCAGATGTGGCAAACTTAAGGATTTATTGAAATGAAGAGATCATCCTGGATTATCTAGGTGGCATGTCCTGAAAGTTTTCCCCCAAGGCAGGTCAGTATTGGTATATTAGATCTGGACTCACTAAATTTGTTTGTTACAGGATGGAGCACTTTTTTTAAACCCTCATGACATTAGTTATCTGAGCAAAAACATAGACCAGCTCCCCAATATTTAGATAACAATCTGAAGCAGCTTTGCAGCCCCATGTCAGAAGTGCTCGAGGTATAAAGAGTGATGGATGTAGGAGTTCATTCCGGGATTACGCTCATCCATTTACGTAACCTGAGGCCCAAATGCAGCCAGGATTTGAACCTGGCTTTAGAGTTTGGACTCACATAATGAGTAAATTACAGGTTCCGGAATGAAAGGCTTACCTCCAGCATTTACTGTTAGGTGACCTTGAGCAGGTCATTTTACCTCAAAAGGCTCATCTGTTAAACAGGGAAATAGTATTTAGCTCAAAGAGGTGTTGCGGAGGACGAAGTAAAATAAGGCATGTGAAGCATTTGGCCCAGTACTGACTTGATTCAAGTACTCAATAAACCTTAGCTCCCGATGCTGGTATTGTTATTCAGGGCTATTATTTCGTCTTTCTGCCTGGGAGGTTCAGGGAAGAGTGCCCTCTGGAGTTGTGCAGTGGCCAGCTTTCTCTCTCTGGTCCTACAGAGACCACTGCCGGCTGCCAGAGAGAAAGATGTTGTCCCTGCTCATGACCGAAAGGTCCCACCAAGCATCGTCCCCCCATGACCTACATCTGGATTTACACTCTGTGCTTGGCACCCTTTCCTAGCACATCCCCTCTGCCTCAGTGGAGGGACCAGAAATAAAAGAGCCCCAAATCTAGAAGGCAAGTCCTTCTTGGTCTCCATTTCACTTATCTAGACCTGAGAAGAGTTTAGCTCTAGGACTATGCCAGGCACTCCGTGGATGGGCGTCTTGTCCCTGTTCACAGAATCACAAGACTTTTGAAAGTGCAAAGGCTGGGTCTTACGAGCTCTTGAAACTTAGCTCCTCATTTTTCAGTTGAGGAGAGAGAGGCCCTAAGAGTAAGTGGGTTGCCCAGACTCACACCAGAAGCTTGCATCAGAGCCAGGATTAGACGCCTAATTCCCATCCATGCTGCCTACCTGCCTCTCCTATCGCTGATTCAGGTAGAACCTCATCACCCTGCCAGGGACTTTGATCCCAGCGAGGGTCAGGGGACTGGGGCTGCCCAGAGCCCCCAGCTGGGGCGCACTGGAGACGCCCGGCTCTGCCCCCTCTCTCCTTGCTCACTCTGGCTCACACACCCTCGTTGTCTGCTCTTTCTGCCCCACGGACAGCTTTTCCTCCAGAGGAAACAATACCCTGAAATCCCCTCAGAGCCACAGGGGCCTGGAGTAGGAGTGGGGGTGGGTTAGGAGAGTAGGGAAAGCAAACTCAGTGACTCCAGGGCTTCAGAGGACTGAAATACACCTGGGCCTGGTGGCTTTGTTTCCCCAAAACCCTGAGCTGCTCAGTGAAGGAAGTCACCCTTTTCTGCTCTGCCTTTCTGTCCCTTTAGACCATCAGTCAGGGCTGGGAAGGCCTTCCTTTTGAATTGCTCTCACCTACACTTCAAAGTAGATATGTTTCTGTGGGTTAAGCTTTCACAACCTTTGTAACCCTCCTTTAAAATGAGTCCTCTAAGGAGTAATGGGTCCTCAGACACACTTTGGTATGTTAGTTAATCAAACTGATTCTTTCTCCAGCAAGAAGAAGGCAAAACAGCAGGAGTCTTGCTTCCTGCCTTCCTCCAGTGCCAAGATCATCGTGTCTGGGATTACTTGTTATGCCCACTGAGGGCCCGTGTGTCTGGGTGCAGAGGTGGCTGAGTAGGGCAGAGAAAAGGGAGGTGAGGGGTTTCTGAGGACAAGCTTCCCCTCTGAGCACGTTTGCTCGCCTCCCACCTGGCAAGCTGGTGGACGACATCCGGCATCTAGACATGCCCAGCGTCTGGACAGTGGTGGCCAGAAAGGGGGAAGACACCTTCTTTCTGCGAGCTGGCTTTTCTCCTTAAACTTACCCAACACTCTCTTCTGTGCGGTCAGTGAATCTCAATGAGCTATTTCCTCCTGCTTCAGTGACATTCTACAAATCCCCTTTTCTGATCAAGTTTGAGTTAATTAAATGTGGAGAGTTTATGCTGCATTGTGTTACAGGGCATTTTGTGATATAAAGTGTCTGAGATAAAGAAACCTTTGAAATCATCATCTGAGCTTCAGAAAGGATGTCACAACCACCCTGACACCCAATCTTACTTTCCTAGAGTGCTGTTATGTGTGTAGCTTGGCAGAGTTGCATATTTATTATTCTTCTTTTCATCTTTACACAATGGTCTTTTGACAATAATTGCATAACCTTCTTGGGCTTCTTATTCCTGGCTTGACAGCCAAATCTATGGCACTTTATTGATGTTTCCTAATTTTTAATCATTTTGAGGTTTGTGTGATCTGAGACTTGAGGAAATTTGATACTAATAACACCTTGCATTCCACTATTAAAAATGCCATCTCCGAGGTCACATGTGACCGACCACCTAGTCCCCAAACTCGAAGTACCTTCCCATCCTCTGTCAGTTGATGGTTGAAAAGGACAAAAGAACCAAAGTAAACCAGCTGAAGCAAACACTGGAGAGTCTGAAAGAGGGGACATCAGGCATGGCTGGTTCCAGGAGCACCAACGGTGTCATGAGAACCCAGTTCCTCTCCATCTCTCCTTCCTGTTCTCTGTGTTGGCTCTGTTCACAGGACTATTCCCTTGTTGTCTTTTACTCCCTCCAGGATTCAAGTCCAGCAGCAAAGAGAAAGCCCCTCATCTGCTCAACCTAACACAAGTTAGGATCAGCTCTCACTGAGCACAGTTAGTCTTCTTGGGACCCGTGTCATCCCCGAACGCATCACCGTGGCCGTGAGGACTTCCTGCTGTGATTGGAAGTGCTTAGAGAAGCAGATCAGTCCCAGAGCCGGAGGTCCCATCAGTTCCACCCAGGCGAGTGTTCTGAGAATGCACGGGGAGGATTTCCTGCTAAAGAAACTCCAGTGACTGTTGGCAGAACGAGGAAGAGAATAGACGATGCAGCAGCATGCGTCCACCACGCTCCCCACGCTTCCTGCGGCATTCGATCTCGGTGCTCTTGAAATCCCGCATTGCCGTCTTCCCCCACGCAGGGCTCCCCGAGCTCCCTTCTCTCTCACGGCTCCTCCTCTGCCTTCTCTTCATCCTTCTCACCTGGGAGGAAGGGGGTGGTCCACAGCTGTCCAACCCTATCCCCTCAGCTTGACCACGTGGAGGTCACACTCAACTTGCCATCACCTTCTTGGCGCCTTTATCCAGCTGTTCCCTCACCCAGAGCATCGTCCCTCTTCCCACCCCTCCTCTCTCCATGTCCACGTCCTCTGCGTCCTGCTTCAGATACCTCTTTGTGAATCTTCCATAGCTAATTTCCTTCAAGGCAGAAATAAACTCCCCCTTTCCTCTCAACTCGTATCTTTAGCCTCTCTCGAAGGTAGAATTTTCTGGTTTCTTTATTGTTATCCATTGAAATATGTATGTGTGTCACTGTTGGCTCTTAGCTCCTTGACGACGAGAATGTCATTTATCTTTGTTCCTCACATAGTTAAGAATATTTAAAAGGAAATCCAGATCAAGTGGTTCTTCGGGGCGTGGGTATTTTCATTGCTGCTGGTGGTGTCTGTCTGTCTCCCTCCCTTCCTCTCTCTCTCTGCCTGTCTCTCTGCGTTTTGGTACAGACACACTCTTCATAAAGGGAAGAAATGAGGTGGATTTCTTTCCCCAAAGTGCCTTTTCTTAGAAAGGAAAACAAACGTCCCTCGTCTTTAAAAGTGCCTCCAAGATTTTTCCCTTCCAATGACTGGAAGGGAAAAAATCTCGGTGTACATCCAGGGTCTGGACGTACACCTGGATTCAGGTCGGTGGAACTTTCAGGTCAGAACCCCGCTGACCTCTGCGCCCGCCCCAGCCTTTCGCGCAGGCCCAGCCCCCCGGGGGTGGAGCCGCTCCTCCCCCACCCCCTCGCAGCGGGTCCTTGATAAACCTGGAGCCGGGCCAGCGCGCCCGCCCCGTGCCGCCGGAAGGAGGGCGGCTCCGCAGCGTGTGCGCCCCTCGCCATGGCGGCGCCGTCGCGGTTCCTGATACGCGGTGGGCGCGTGGTCAACGACGACTCCTCGCAGGTGGCCGACGTGCTGGTGGAGGACGGCGTGGTGCGGGCGCTGGGGCGCGACCTGCTGCCGCCCGGGGACGCGCCGGCCGGGCTGCGGGTCCTAGACGCCGCCGGCAAGCTGGTCTTGCCCGGCGGCATCGACACGCACACGCAGTTCCCCTTCATGGGCTCGCGGTCCGTGGACGACTTCTACCAGCGCACCAAGGTACTCGCCTCGCCGCGCCCTGCACCGCGGTACGCCCGCCGAGCCCTCAGCCGCCTCTGAGGCTGCCCCCCGGGGTCTGGCCGGGCCGGCTCGCGCCGGCGTTGCACGGGGGCCTGAGGGGGCGGGAGCGAGGCGCGGGGGCCTGAGGGGGCGGGAGCGAGCCTCGGGAGCCTGAGGGGGCCGGAGCGAGCCTCGGGGGCCTGAGGGGGCGGGAGCGAGGCGCGGGGGCCTGAGGGGGCGGGAGCGAGCCTCGGGGGCCTGAGAGGGCGGGAGCGAGGCGCGCGGGCCTGAGGGGGCGGGAGCGAGGCGCGGGGGCCTGAGGGGGCGGGAGCGAGCCTCGGGGGCCTGAGGGGGCGGGAGCGAGGCGCGGGGGCCTGAGGGGGCGGGAGCGAGGCGCGGGGGCCTGAGGGGGCGGGAGCGAGGGGCGGGGGCCTGAGGGGGCGGGAGCGAGCCTCGGGGGTCTGAGGGGGCGGGAGCGAGGCGCGGGGGCCTGAGGGGGCGGGAGCGAGACGCGGAGCCCCGAGCGGGGTCAAGGCGCCCACGCTGAGCTTCCTTCTTCTAGGTGGCCCTCCTCGGTGGCATCAGCCCGGCTTTGGCCAAGCCGGGCGCCCCCTACTCACTTTGGGTATTTGTCTAAGTGCATTGCTGATGGCAGGGCATTCCATTGACACCCCCGTTTGCCAAGTGGGGACCTGCTGCTATGGCTGACCATCAGTCACCAGATCCACTAGCGTTTATTCCCCCTCATTATTTCCCTTTCTCTGATCAGGGTTCCAGATGAAGCAGCCAAGAAGAGGGGTTAGAATGTTGCCAGGGCAGGACATTCCTTCTCATTCTCAAGTTTATCTGTGCATGCCCCAAGACCCTGGGAGGTGGTTCTTAGTTTTCTATCTGTTCTTGGCCATTCTGGGATTCCAGTGTGGAGAGATTTACGGTTCCATACTTAGAAGGCAGGTTTTTGTAGCATATATATATATAGTCTGTTCTCACCATTTGACAGAACTTACTCACCAGTTGATTCTGTAGGCGTTTCTGTACTTAAAGGTTGTCAAAACATTAATAAGACCCAGGACTTCAGATGTAAAAGGTTTTATGGATAATCCTCCTCCTCTTGAAATATTTATAATAATCCAGGACATACCTTCTGGTCAATCATATCATCTAGATAAATACTATTTTTAGTTTTTATTACTTATTCAGTACCTATGGAGTATTACATAATGCAGTGTAGTCCAATTTATATATGAAATACAAATTTAAATAACAGAATTTGGTGTATAGTGCACCTTTATTTCTTTTAAACATAGACATATTTTAAGAGGTGAACTTTATCAACTTTACATGGACATATCTTTTTGGAAGTGGAGTATTAAGTTTGAATAGAATAAAGGTTTACAAATGGATATTGGCTAATATATGCATTTATATATATATATATATGTTATAAAAATAATTTTGTTTTGTTCTCTAAAACATCACATACATGTTTTCACCTTGGGAATCATTCCTATGTAAGTCAGTGCCTTAAAATATATATGCTAATAAACAATATTCAATGTGCTACAAAATAATTTAGTTAAATTTTTAAATGAACTTACCTTCTAGTTACCTCATTTCAATATTTATAGATTATAGGAATGAAGTACAGGAAACTGAATTTTACCTTATAGGGAACTTGCATTCAGGAGCACCATCAATTTTAGCCTGCAATGATTGTGCAAATATGTCTAAGAAAAGAAGCATGCACTTAGATGCAGAAATTCTTCCATCTTACAGCTTACAGTGTTTAAGAAGTTGATCTATATGCATATATAATAAGAAAGCTTTTAAAAATATGCCTTTGAAATTCAGTTGTTTATACAAATATTTTTAGGACAATAAGTTTGAAGAATATGACAAGAATTTAGAGCACCAAAGTGTTTTTTTTTTTTTAATTGCCAGGTGGTTAAACATCTTTGTCATAAAGCTACAGTAAAGGCACTCATGTGAAATGTACATGTGTGAGGTGTAAGAAGGGATCTCCTCTCTTGGTTACACTATTGCCAATAGCTATTTCAGTCTCGTGAATTCAAACATAATTGGTGGATGCTCCAAGCTTAGAGTCCAAAATCATCCACGTGTTTTTTTTTTTTTTTTTTTTATATAATGAATGTATTTAATGGAACTTCATTTACAGTTTTTTTTTTTTTAACGCATTGTTTACTTTATTTATTTATTTATTTTTGGCTGTGTTGGGTCTTCGTTTCTGTGCGAGGGCTTACTCTAGTTGCTGCGAGCGGGGGCCCCTCTTCATCGCGGTGCGCGGGCCTCTCATTATCGTGGCCTCTCTTGTTGCGGAGCACAGGCTCCAGACGCGCAGGCTCAGTAATTGTGGCTCACAGGCCTAGTTGCTCCGCGGCATGTGGGATCTTCCCAGACCAGGGCTCGAACCCGTGTCCCCTGCATTAGCAGGCAGAGTGTCAACCACTGTGCCACCAGGGAAACCCCCGAGTTCTTCAGCTTTTTTATAAGATAGCCTCAATTTAAAATAATTACACTAATTAGTTTCACTCAGTAAGAGAATGAGATTCTGTGCAATCAGTTTGTCAGACATATATCACAAAATAAAACAACCGAATAAAATAATTGAGCATCCCTTCTCCAAACCGTCTTCCTCTCTGTTGCGCTCATGTTCCCTCTTTCTAACACCTAATTTCTATTCGTGGCAAGCCCTCCACCTCGGGTGACGCTTACTGCGTGAGTCCCCATAAACCAGACGTCCATCTTTTCTTTCTTTCTTTCGATTACTTCCGATGATAAAGCCACTCCTCTGTTATTGAGGTGGTGGCAACAATGGAAATTTGTAGTGCGCTCCATCTTTTGTATGCCCTTCATTGAAGGCTGCTGAGTTGGTAGCTTCACGAAGGAGGATGCACTCTTCGGCATTTGTATGTGTGTGTTTGGGGAAGAGGGTTTTGTAATCGTTTTCATTCAAAAATAAATGCTGACAGCTTCACTCCAAATTAATAGTGTATACTTTTCCATGTCATCAATATTGACATTTGGAAATCTTATTCATTAGTCTGTGATCTGGAAGGAAACTATTTTAATGGCTCTTGGCCCTTGCATCTGTGATTCTCTTGTCATTGAAATCTGTAAAACATTGATATTAACTCTGAAATTGTATACTTTTAAACATTATTGACTTCCTGGGAAGAAGTCATATGTTAGAACCTTACAGCATACACTTCAGCTATAGAAAAACTATTAAGTGCTGTTTATTTAATTTAATAACACAGATCTAGGCCATTTAATTTTTTAGCCAGATTTATTAAGATATAATTCACATATGATTATAACTCATCCATTTAGAGTGTAAAATTCAGTCGTGTTTAGTATATTCACAGATATGTGCAGTGATCACGACGGTTAATTTTAAAACAGTTTTGTCACCTCAAGAAGAAATCCCATACCTATCACCCTACTATCCCCACAAGCCTCCTAGCCCTAAGCAATCACTTACTGCATTTTTGTTAAATCTCTAAAACCTTCATGAATCAGCACTTTGCTACAAATCTACAACTCTCTCTGCCACTATTTCTTTAATTAGAAACTTTTTTTTGAGCAGTGTTAGGTTTACAGAAATATTAAGCAGATATAGAGATTCCATTTATTCTATTCTGCCAACGCCCCATTCCCTTTTCCCCAATTATTAACATCTTGCATTAGTGGTACATTTTTACAATTGATGAACCAATACTGATATATTGTTGTTAATTAAGTTTTACATTAGAGTTCACTATTTGTGTTGTACATTCTATAGGTTTGGATAAATGTATAATGACATGTATTGACCATTACAATCTCATACATAATAGTTTCACTGCCCTAAAAATTCTTGTAATCTACCTGTTCATCATTCCTCTCTTGTCCCTAATTCCTGGCAACCCCTAATCTTTTTAGTGTCTCCATAATTTTGCCTTTTCCAGAGTGTTGTAGAGTTGGAAGATTTTCTTCCATGTTATCTTCCAGAAGTTTTATAGCTTTGTGTTTTATATTTAGGTCTGTGCTCTATTTTCACTTAATGTTCGTGAAAGGTGTAAGGTTTGTTTCTAAATTCACTTTTTTTTTTTTTTTTGCATGTGGATGTCTAGTTATTCCAACATTGTTTGTTAAAAAGACTATCTTTGTTCATCATATTGCCTCTGTTCCTTTGTCAAAATCAGTTGACTGTATATGTCTTTGTCTATTTCTGGGCTTTCTATTCAGTTCCATTGATCTATTTGTCTATTCTTTTGCCCATACCACACTGTCTTGATTACTGTTAACTTTATAGTAAGTCTTGATTTTGGGTAATGTTAATCCTCCAACTTCGTTCTCTCCCTTCAATACTGTGTCAGCCATTCTGGGTTTTTACAAACTTTAGAATCAGTTGGTCAATATCCACAAGATCACTTGGGATTTTAATTGGGATTAATTAAATCTGTAGATCAAGTTGGGAAGAACTGACGTCTTAACAATTTTGATCATCCTATACATGAACATGTAGTATCTCTCCATTTATTTAAATTATTTGATTGCTTTCATCACAGGTTTGTAGTATTTCCTCATATAGATATTACACATATTTTCTTCGACTTATACCTAAGTATTTCATTTTTGGGTGTTAATGTAAATGATATTGTGTTTTTAATTTCAAAACCCAGTTGTACATTGCTGGTGTACAGGGAAGCAATTAATTTGTATATGTGAAAAATGTATCCTGCAACCTTGCTATAATTGCTTATTAGTTCTCAAAGTTTTTTGTTGATTCTGTGAGATTTCCTACATAGATGATCATGTCATCTACAAAAACAGTTTTGTTTCTTCCTTTCCAATTTATATACTTTTAATTTCCTTTTTTTGTCTAATTATATTAGCTGTGAATTCTAGGACAATGTTGAAAAATGTGTTAAGAGGCGATATCCTTGCCTTGTTCTTTTTTATTTATTTATTTATTTATTTTTGGCTGTGTTGGGTCTTCGTTTCTGTGCGAGGGCTTTCTCCAGTTGCGGCAAGCGGGGGCCACTCTTCATCGCGGTGCGTGGGCCCCTCGCTATCGTTGCCTCTCTTGTTGTGGAGCACAGGCTCCAGGCGCGCAGGCTCAGTAGTTGTGGCTCACGGGCCTGGCTGCTCCGCGGCATGTGGGATCTTCCCAGACCAGGGCTCGAGCCCGTGTCCCCTGCATTAGCAGGCAGATTCTCAACCACTGCGCCACCAGGGAAGCCCCCTTGCCTTGTTCTTAATCTTAGTGAGAAAGCATCTAGTTTCTCACTAATAAATATTATATTAGCTGTAGGTGTTTTGTAAATTCTCATTCTTAAGTTGCAATAGTTCCCTTCTATTTCTAGTTTACTGAACGTTTTTGTCATGAATGAATGCTGGATTTGTCAAATGCTTTTTCTGTATCTATTAATAGGACCATATAGTTTTTCTTCTTTAACCTGTTTATATGATGAATTACACTAGTTGGTTTTCTTATGTTGAACCAGCCTTGTATACCTGGAATAAATCCCACTTGCCCATGGTGTATAATTCTGTTCGTACATAGTTGGATTTGATTGACTAATATTTTGTTCAGGATTTTTGCAACTATATTCATTTGTCTGAATTTTTCCCTTTTTTTTGTAATGCTTTGTATGCTTTTGGTGTTAGGAGAATGCTGGTTTCATAGAATGAGTTAGAAAGTATTCATTCTAGTTCCATTTTTAGAGAATAAGCATACATTTTCCCTAAAATATTTGTTAAAATTCACCAGTGAACCAATCTGGCCCTAGTGCTTTCTTTTTGGCAGGTTATTAATTATAGTTTCAAATCCTTTAATAGATACAGGCCTATTGAGATTGTCTGTTTCTCCGTGTGTCATTTTGGTGCTGGAACAACTGGACAGCTACATGCAAAAAAAAAAAAAAAGAATCTAGACAAAGACCTTACACTTTTCATACACATTAAATGGATCATAGAACTCAATATAAAATGCAACAGGACTTCATTAAAATAAAATAATAATAAAATAAAATGTAATGCCCCCGGTAAGCCTTTTTAGATTCTTAAATCATGTGTTTCTCCCTAATTATGCCTTAATTTCACCAGGTTTATACCTCTGCAATATTTATAAAAGAAATCTTGCATGTTATATGTACATGCCTATCAACTCCATTGGACTGTGACCTCGTTGAGGGCTGGTAGGATGTGTCATTCATCTTTGGTGCCAGTTCAACATTTGTTCTGGTACAAAATAGTAAGTAGAATATATCCTTTGAATTGAACAATGCAGAGTTTTTGTTAATTTAAAATTCAGTTTCACAGGCCTACAATTACTAAATGGTATAAGGACACAAAACTCTATAACTAAAACATTCACGAGTCCATTTATGAAATCAGTGTCCGCTCAGCTCTCCTTTGCTCATCATAGTGGAATTGATCCCCACCCACCAGGTCAGGTGTTTGATTAGTTCTTTTTGATAGGGGAATGGTGCCAATAACCACTAATCAAAACAATTGCAATGAAGTTGATTGCAAGGGAAATAGTCCCATCAAAGGAGTATGATTAGACTTGGTAAAAGAGGGGCAAAGAGAAGGGAGAAGGAAAAGCAGAAGTGTACAAGCAATCTCCCCAAGTAAGGGGGAAGACCAAAAAGAAGGAAGAGTGGGGCAGTGGTGGAGGTTCTCCCCAGGGTTCTCTCCAGGCAGACAGCGGGAACAAGCAGGGCAGGGAGGTGGTGGTGCGTAAGGACACCTCAGTGTTGTAGGTGTACGGACACCTACAGTATGGAGCTGCAGGCTTAAACTTTCCAGAATAAATCTCAGCTTTGGATAGGAGCCTGTTATCAGACCCACCCTCAAATCACTAGGCACCAACTATCCTATGGAAAAGGGCAGAGTCCAAAATTTTGATTAAAAATAATATATGAGCTTAAAACAAATATAAGCCTACATATTTTTAACAGAGAAACTTAACATATCTACTAGATATTGGGAAATCTGAGCTCTTATGAACCCAAATAAAAGCAGGGGAAAGATAGCAGAGATACTGTTTGAAAGTGACCGGTTTTTTGGTGTGTATGTCCATGCAGGTAGCCCTTACTTTGTGTGCCCATGGTTTGTTGACTGGTGCACATTGTGCTACTCACAATTGCTCCGTGTCAAAGTATCATTTTCATAAATTAAACTCATGACTCTCATGCAAATGTAAAATGAGTATATGGCACAGATTTAATGAACCCATTAATAAGAGAACTGGCATGATGGTAGTGCTGATTCAAAAGAACTAAATGGGGTGGAAGCTTTTATAGTAGCTGGAAGAATTCTTAAATAGGATTACTGATTTTAGATAAAAAATAGCTAATGTTCTGTAGGGAAAATCAGCTAACATTCTGAATTTTGGAAATTGTATTTTCCATCAGAAAGGAATCATTTGCATCCCTACTGAACAGACGTTATTTGTATTGCTATCTGACAGAAATCAAGGTACCAATTAACATCAACCCCTTCAGAATTACACCATACCTTTACCAATAGTGAATAACAAGTTAAACAAAGATGCAAAGGTACATGCCTAGAGATTCAGATAATCCGCAGGCAGGCCTGATAATCAAACCCTAGCATAACTAAGAAAGAACAGGCAAAAGTCCCTTTAGTTTTTTTCAGGCTTTTGGATCCTTTTCCTTAGCACCATTTTACAAAGGTTTTTCTCTTCCGTATCTTACTGATGTCAAGGAGACTAGAATTACTGGGAAGGGTATTCTCAGATATATTATCAAGTTATCCCATTGTAAAAAATACCAAAAACCAAAAAACTAATCTCGAAGCTATCCACATGATTAAAGAAAAACTATACAATTTTGAGTGAGAGCAGAAACTGCTCTTAGAAAGCATAGTATTAGTGAGTTCTTACAGGCTCCCAGGTAGCTATATCATCAGAGAGAAGGAAGCACCAGAAGAGGTATTTTACCCATGTTTGGTCAATACGAGGGAGTGCAGAATTGCTTTTGACACAGTCTAGAGGCTGACATTGATACCATGCCAGAGACCCGTAAGCATGTTGTGCTTTCTCAAAGGTCTTCTCTGTGAGCTGAGCTGCCTTCGAACTTAGAACATGAATTGTATGGTTTTACCCTGAACAAGATTCTGGAAATAGTTTATAAAATAATATCTGCATATAGGCCGCACCTTGGAGAGAGCTCATTACATTCCTGGGCACTGCAGTGCTACCAGATATCATGAGAAATAGAGGCAGGACAAGAATGCCAAGGGAGGGTTGCTCAGCATAGATGACTGATGTGACCATTGTGATGATTTGACCAACTCCAAAGTTCATTCCCATGTCACCACTAAAACATTTTTTCCCCTTCATTGCTAATGTCTGAGAGGAAATTTCTTTCCTCTACCCTCTTAGGTTTATTCGTAGGGGCCTGCAAAGTAAACTGACAAACGACAGAATAATGGAAGAAAAAACATCAATTATTTTAATGAATATTTTCTGTGTGAAAGAGTCCAACAGGAAGGAAGTGAAACTCAAAGAAGTAGTTAGACTTGGGAGCTTATATTCCATTTTTAAGAAAGGAAAGGGGGTTTGGAGGAAAGTGAGTAGGAAATGAATGGGGAAACTGATGGGAGATAAGCGGTATTTTCATAAGGTTTGTTTATGTAGACTCACCTCAGTGCCCATTCTCCACCTTTGGTGACAAGAGTCACTCTCTTCTTCCTGGTTCGGGAGAGGGGGCCCCGGTCTCAGGGAAAATTCATGCCCTGCTTTTAGGGAGAAAAGGGGAGGGAAGATTTCTTCCTGCATCTGCTGATTTTCAATTGCTTTCAGCTCAAAACCATATTTATGCCAAAGTGGCATTTTTTGAGGTGGCATTTTTTTTTTAAATTTATTTATTTTTGGCTGTGTTGGGTCTTCGTTTCTGTGCGAGGGCTTTCTCCAGTTGCGGCAAGTGGGGGCCACTCTTCATCGCGGTGCGCAGGCCTCTTATTATCGTGGCCTCTCTTGTTGCGGAGCACAGGCTCCAGATGCGCAGGCTCAGTAGTTGTGACTCACGGGCCCAGTTGCTCCGCGGCATGTGGGATCTTCCCAGACCAGGGCTCGAACCCATGTTCCCTGCATTGGCAGGCAGATTCTCAACCACTGCACCACCAGGGAAGCCTTCCCCAAAGATTTTTATTGTTCCTTTATAAACTTGCCCTCCCACCCCTCTTTGCTCTTCCCATCAACTGACCATTAGACATGATGCCATTAGACATCAGGTTAATTTGCATAGAGAATTTTATATAAATAGAGTCGTACAGTATATATTGTCTTTTACCTGGTTTCTTCCACTGCATAATTATCATGTAATTAATCCACATTCTTGCACTTATCTATAATGTATTTATTTTTATTATCCACTATTCTACTATATGGATTTACCACAGTTTGTTTATCCTTTCCCTTACTGATAAATATTTGTGTTGTTTCCAGGTTAGGCATTATAAATAAAACATTTGCTGTCATTAATCTTTTTAATTTTAGCCATCTAATAGGTGTGTAGAAGAATACCATTGTGACTTTTGTTTGCATTTCCCTAATGACTATCCTATAGAATAGCTTTTTATGTGCTAAATTGTGTTACATATATCTTTGGTAAAGTGTCTATTCAAAATTTTTGGCCACTTTTTCAAAAGGTGGGTTTTTAAATTTGTATTATTATTTTAAAAAATTAAAGTATAATGACACACAACATTATATTAGTCTCAGGTGTACACCTAATGATTCAAAATTTGTATATATTGCAAAATGATCATTGCAATAATTCTAGTTAACACCCGTCACCATACATAGTTACAAAATTGTTTTTTCTTGTATTGACAACTTTTAAGATTTACACTCTTAGCAACTTTCAAATATGCTATACAGTATTAACTATAGTCTCAGTGCTGTAGTTTACATTCTAATGACTTATTTATTTTATAACTGCAAGTTTGTACCTTTTGATCCCCTTTACCTATTTCATGCATACCACCATCCCCCACCTCTGGCAACCACGAATTTGTTCTCTAAATCTATAACATTGTTTTGTTTATTTGTTTGTTTCTGTTTTCCTTAGATTCCACATATAGGTAAGATCATATGGTATTTGTCTTTCTCTATCCGACATATTTTTCTTAACATAATGCCCTCAAGGTCCATCCATGTTATCTCAAATGTCAAGATTTCTTTCTTTTTTTATGACTGAATAATATTTCATTGTGTATATATACTTTTTTTATATACATTCATTCATCAGTGGACACTTTGTTTCCATATCTTGGCTATAGTAAATAATGCTGCAATGAACATGGGGGTGCATATATCTTTTCGAGTTATTGTTTTTATTTTCTTTGTCTAAAAACCCAGAAGTGGAATTGCTGGATCCCATGAGAGTTCCAGTTTTAATTTTTTGAGTAACCTCATACTGCTTTTCACAATGGCTATACCAATTTACTTTCCCACCAAGAGTGCAGAGGGTTTCCCTTTATTCCACGTTCTTGCCAATGCTTATCTCTTCTGTTTTTGGTGATAGCCATACTAACAGGTGTAAAGTGATATCTCCTTGTGGTTTTGATTCCCATTTCCTAGTAATTAGTGATATTGAGCATCTTTTATGTGCTACCTGTTGGCCATTTGAATACCTTCTTTGGAAAAATGTCTTTTCAGATTCTTTGTTCATTTTTTAATTGGATTATTTGACTTTTCTGCTATTCAGTTGCATGAGTTCCTTACAAATTTTGGATATTAACTCCTAATCAAATATGTGGTTCACAAATAGTTTTTCCCATTCCATAGGTTGCCTTTTCATTTTGTTTATTATTTCCTTTGGTGCTCAGAAGCTTTTTAATTTGATATAGACTCACTTGTTTGTTTTTTATTTTGTTGCTTGTGCTTTAGGTGTCATATCCAAAAAAATCATTGCCAAGATCCTTGTGAAGGAGGATTTTTTTTATGTTTTCATCTGGGAGTTTTATGTAAACCTGGTTTCAGGGCTTCCATTCAAGTCTTTCATCTATTTTGTGTTAATTTCTGTGTATGGCGGAAGACACTGGTCTTGTTTTATTCTTTTACGTGTAGTTGTCCAGTTTCCCCAGCACCATTTATTAAAAAGACTGTCCTTTCCCCATTGTATATTCTTGGCTCCTTTGTTACAAATTAATTTACCATATACATGTGGGTTTATTCCTGGTCTCTCTATTTTGTTCCATTAATCAATGTATCTTTTTTTTATACCAATGTATATCATAGTTTTGATTACTATAGCTTTATAATATAATTTGAAATCAAGGAGCATGATGCCTCCAGCTTTGTTCGTCTATCTCAAGACTGGTTTGGCTATTTGGGGTCTTTTGTGATTCCATACAAATTTTAGAATGTTTTGTTCATTTTGTTAATGCAGTGTGTCACATTGATTGATTTGTGGATATTGAACAATCCTTGCATCCCTAGAATAAATCCCAGTTGCTCAGGTATGTGATTCTATTAATTACTGTAGAATCTTGTTTGCTAATGTCTTGTTGAGGATTTTTGCATCTATATTTACTGTTCATCAGGGATTAAATCTTTGGGAAAGAAATAGGTGATCCAAAATGATTAGGTTATAAAACATGTTCTTATTAGATTCTTGTATTTATTTTTATTAGTCATTCTATGAGCCATTTATTGATTTTATTTTTTTGGCGTCCTTTTCTGGTTTTGGTATCAGGGTAATGCTGGCCTCCTCAACTGAGTTTCAAAGTGTTTCCACTTCATTTTTTGGAAAATTTTGAAAAGGATTGGTATTAATTCTTCTTTGAATGTTTGGTAGAATTTACCAGTGAAGTCATCTGGTTCTGGACTCTTTTGTTGGGATATTTTTGATCACTAATTCAATCTCTTCTTGGTTTGTTCAAATCTTATTATTGGGTTTTAAGAGTTCTTTATATGTTCTTTATAGATACAAGTTCTTTATCAAATATGTTACTTACAAGTATTTTCTCCAGTCCATGGCTCCTATTTCGATTTTCTTCACTGTGAATGCTTTTTTCAAAGAGCAGACATTTTTATCATGATGAAGTCCAGTTGATTGATTTTTTTCTTTTATGTATTGTGATTTTAGTGTCATATCAAAGAAATATTTGCCTAACCCAAGGTCACAAAGATTTTCTCCTATGTTTTCTTGTAAAAGTTGTATAATTTTAGGTTTTACAATTAGGTCTACAATCCATTTTGAGCTAACTTTTGTATAAAGTGTGAGATATGAATGAAAATTGATTTTTTGTTTACACAAGGATCAAATTGCTCCAGGACTATTTGTTGCACAGACGATCTTTTCTCTACTGAGTTGCCTTTGTAGCACAAAAGCAAAACTATTATGTCATGAGTTTTGCTCAAACCCAGTCAGATTCCCATCTTGAAAATCCACCTTAAACCATTGGAGTTCAGACCCCTAATCTTGTCAATATGTTCCCACAACTCCTGCTTCTGATAACTGCTAAGATTCTGCCAAGGTGGTGTTCTCACTCGCTGATGGAGGTTTAAAAAACTTAGCGGTGCTTCATGGAGAGAGAACCAACTGACAAATTCCAACCCAATCTGATAATTTCTTTATTTTAAATTGAAATCATTATTTAAGAATGTGTTTAGATAGGAGATATTATACTTTATTAGGGTTCATTTTGTCAGGTGTGATTTCACAAGGAATTTTTTTATCATAACTTAAGACTTACTGTTGTGAAAAATATTTGACAGTAGTTTTGAAAAGCACAATTAGTCAAATTTGCACTTAAAATTATAATTCTTTTATTTTTAAATTAGAACTGTTTATCCTTTAATATTTAATAAGGGCTTCATAGGAGTGCTTCTCACTTTTATTTATTTATTCATACAAAAATTACTTTTGGGAAACATTAGTTTGTAACACTGCAACAAGAAACTACAGGAACTATAGGACTAAAAACAGTAACATTTGGTCACAGCAACTCGTGGCAAATATAATATAAACTACGGCTTAGAGACCACGATGGTATAGATTAAATCTTTGGGATAGAAATGAGTGATCCAAAATGCATTAGGTTATAAAACATATTCTTATTAGATTCTTGTATTTATTTCTGTTAGTAATTATAAATATAAGCCATTTATTGAAGTCTCATGATATTTCTAGCCGTGACCATTTTCTAGGAAGTGTTTTTATAAAATACACGTGATTTTATTCTCATATTAAAACTGTGGATACTGAGGGCTTCCCTGGTGGCGCAGTGGTTAAGAATCCGCTTGCCAATGCAGGGGACACGGGTTCGAGCCCTGGTCTGGGAAGATCTCACATGCTGCGGAGCAGCTAAGCCTGCAAGCTACAACTACTGAAGGCCCCGCCTAGATCCCGTGCTCTGCAACAAGAGAAGCCACCGCAATGAGAAGCCTGCGCACCGCAAGAAAGGGTAGCTCCCGCTTGCCGCAGCTAGAGAAAGCCCACGAGCCCAAGGCAACCAAAAATAAAACAAATAAACATAAATAAATTTTTTTAAAAATGTGGATACTGAGATTTAGAGAGCTCTGGTGAGGAGCAGAGCTCCAACGCCTTCCTTGTCACCTATCCTGTTGGGGCTCTGTACCCTCTCCTTCCCTAGGTCCACAGAGCCTCAAGTCAATTGAAACTGATTTGGTCCTCTCTCCTCAATGTCAACCTGCCTGTTTTCTTTGTTACTTCTTTGCTCTAATACACTACCCAGATCGTGGCTTGGAGGATTTGTATGCAGGGTTATTTACCATACACAATTAGGAAACCCCTCCCCGTGTGTTCTTCGGTCTCTGGCCATGGCATTGGCAGTAGTCTGGGCTCACTCTCACTTATCACTGAGCCTCTGATTGGAGTCCTGGCGGCCAAGGCACTGTCACTCATGACAGCACAGCCTTTCTCCTTTGATACTTTCATAATCTGAAAATGAAATGCACATCTTTCACTGGTAGATTAGAAATGGAATTTTCTTCTCTACTTTTCGGTGGCAGACTAGGTTTTAAAGCCTCAAGTGACTGTGTGAACTTGTATCTTGTCTCTGCCAGCTGTCTGCATCAGCAGCATGGGGTGACTTTGGTTGCCAGACCGTTCTCATGCTGTCCACCCATCAAATGGCTTCCACCCAGGGTCCCAGGAGTGTGTTGGTTTCCTGAGGAACAAAATCCTATCTTCCAGTAGAACGCTTACTTCCAGCTACTCACTGGCACATACAGAGTCATACAGAGTTTGTAAACCTAGCTTTTCTTCTTACCACTTGGAGATTAATCCTATAATGCCCTCATTCTTCCAGAACAATAGTTCTCCACCTGAGAATTAAACAATTGCTTCTTTAAGCCACATTGAGCCACATCTGGCAGGAAATGTTGTACTGAAAATTGGAAGATCTAACTGGTGGCTGGATTTGACATCGCTGAGTCTTTTGTAATATTCTCCGCTTCATTTTGCTGAGAAATGAAAGTTTGCATTAGGTGGTCTGGAGTTGTGAAACACAAATGTGGACATATGGAAAAAATTCTCAAAGCTCTTTTTAATTTTCTTGAAGTGACAATATTGCCTTATGTTTAAATCCATTGAGTAGAATAATATTACTTATTTAAAAGCCTACATATTTTCAGCTTTATAATATCAGGCATGCCTATGGAAAGAAGCCTTTCCTCAGAGAGGGGAAATAGTGAGTATTTAGAATGACAATTGTAATTTTAGCAGTTTAACTGGGACTTTTTGTTTTTTATTATTTGGTTAAAGGGCCAGATAGTAAATATTTAGGCTCTGTGGGCCTGGAACTACTGAACGCTGCCACTGCAGAGTGAAAGCAGCCCTGGACTGTACTTAATTGAATGGGTGTGGCAGTGTTTCAATGAAACATTGTTTAGACAGGAACAAAGCAGATTTGGACCTCATGCCAATTTGTTGACCCTTACCCTAGAAAAAACTCTGAGTTTCACATTCTTTTCTTATATCCCCATGACCCTCCTTTTTAAAATCATCTGCCATCTATCTATACGGTGCAGTGCAATGTTAGGTTGCCAGATTTATGTTTGTTGATTGTATGTCTCCCAAACTATATATTTATATGAAATTCAAATTTATCTGGGCATGGTGTATTTTACCTGGCAACCCTATCCCAGTGACCTTTTTCCCACATAGTCCACCTTAATTTGGAGCTTGATGTCCTTCCCTAGATCAAAATCTTCTTTGGAAAATGTCTGAAGTTCTTAAAGATCAGCTGAGGGGGAATTTAGGGCCACACTGCCTTTCCTACGATTGCCTTTGTTGCATGTTAGGAACAATAATGAAGGAAAAGGAACAAAGTTTTTGTCTCAGGCTAAATACAAGCACATCTGTACTTGTGCAAGAGAGGTTTGGTGGAGCCGTAATTTCCTTTCCATTCCCTGAACATCTGCCCTGGTCACAGGTTACCTATTGTTTCTAGGTAAGTGAATCCTGATGGAGTCAACATGGAGGACGATATTCAGAGAGGAGGGGTCTTAAAGGGATATGATACAGAAGAGAACCTACCTAGTACAGAGTAAATGCTTCAGTGCATACATGTTCATTATCATTCCCTAGTCCTTTAACATCCCAATTATTTCAATTCATTCAATATAAAATATTCAAAGAATAATTCTGCCCATATACTCTGTACTTGCTTAATAAATAAGCATCATTAAAGTTAAAATTTAGAAGAATGAGACTATACAAGTCACAAGATCAAGGTATGATTTCAGTCATTCTAAATGATGTTGGTATTTGAGTTCAAATTACATTGCACGCTGGCTCTGAAAGGGGCAGAATTATTTTCCAGAAAATGTTGGCAAAGATCTGCTAGGCTGTGAGAAGTTGGTTCTCATGTACTCTGGGCTGTGAGAGAACACTGTGTCTTTTCCCATAAACAGGAGGGAAGGTGAACGGGCTCTGGGGACTTCTGATGGGGAAGATAATGAAAGGTGCCTTCATACCTCAGCTGTTCAGCACCATTAACCTTCCCAGTAATTGAAACACACAAAAGGGGGTGGTAAGTGAGAGGCCTCCCTCTCGTCAATTACCTGGCAGGTACAATTACTTAAGCCTTCAAACAAAGGAACGACTTTAGGTTCCTTTAAACCATTCTTTACAAACAAATCAACCAAAGCTTTTTGTTTTTTAACTCTAATGGTATAATCATTTCTTTCTTTTGATTTGTGCCTGTGGATTAAAGCATACCCAGCTCAATAAGGTGGGCATTTGTTATTTAATTAATGTAACTAATAAAGTCCACCATGTAGAAAAGGTTACAGCAACAAAAAAAAGAGGTCTTAAAGGTTTACCATGGGAGACCAATTTACGATTCAAAGTGGTTTTAGACTGACAGGCAAAAAAAAGATTTCATTTTCCACATGGAAATGAAAAATACAAATGCAAAATTTTAATCTAGTTCCAGCTGAGGAATAACATCATATTGCAATGACAATACAAGGAAAATGAACCTAATCCTATCAATGTGTGTATGGACATGAAGGAAACTAGTTTTCATCAGTTATGTCAATGACATAACAATAGAGCAATGGATGTGTGTGTGTGTGTGTGTGTGTGTGTGTGGGTTCAGGTTCATTTGCAATTGCAGATGCTTGCAGCGGGTGGGGGTGGGGGTGGGGGTGGGGGTGTGGCTGCAGGTTGGGGCTCCCGCCCCGCCGGCTGCGCGGGTTCGCCGAGCCCGGAGGAGGGAGCGCTAGCTACCCCGAGCGGGAGGGAGCTTGCAGACTCCGGCTCAGAGCAGCTGTCTGGACACCTTGGGTTTTGGGGTGGGGAGCGCCGGCGACTGTGAACACGGACTCCGCCGCGGGAGCCTGTCTCAGGATGCTCTTTCTTTTGTCTGCCCAGCCCTGGAGTACATTAGCAGCAGGGAATACTTGTGAGTACAGCAAATCTTTTAAAACTTATACTGTCAACTGAGAATTCGTGTTTTTGAAAAAAACTAATTGAATTTTACAAATGGAATCACTGGTCTGCTTCTGAAAATGAGGCATTTAAAAACCATCGCAAAGTCCCCACGCTTGGATAGGATGGTTTACAATGGTTTTTCCACTTGTCAAGTCTGTAATACACAAAGCCTGTTTTGACTTGTCTGTGAGCTGAATTTTGTCTGTGTGCTGTTGTTTTGAATATTCATTGAGAAAGCTCAAGTTCTAGTAAAACCTAAAATTAGCATGAGAATATTGAGGCGGAGAGAGACCAGAGATAGAGGATAGCAGGAGATGAGGAGAGAAGAGCATGCCAATATGTCATTTCTTTCTTTTTACTATGACTACATTTTGGAGGATTTATGTCAGAAAGGAAATGGTTGGCCGACCTGGCCGGGTCCTGCATTAGCGTAGATGTTTGCAGCTGGCGCCCTGCGGAATCGGGTACCAAGAACTCGGGCGCTGCAGCGGCGGGCAGGCTCCGCAGCAGAGCCCAGGCGGCAAACCTGGTTAGTCCCCAGAATTACGAGAAGGATAGACCCCTCAGAATTAGAAGGCTTTTGCTTAAAGGGAAAACATAACCTGCCATTCAGGTTCATTTGCAAGTGCACATGCTTGTATATTGTGATGTGCTGTGTTTCTCATTTTGTTGGTTCAGTGAAGATGTATTAACCTCTCAGTTCTGGACTGGCAATGCGAGTCTGATCTAAAGATGCTAGCCAAATTGATTCAGCCGACCTCAAGGCATTTTAATCTGGAAATCGGAAAAAGTTTTCAAAGTGTTATTCAGATTGAAATCTCCATCATAGGGCTTTTCTTTCCTTGAGGGATTGGAAGAAAGCCCCCTTAGTCCTACATCCACACCCCATCCCCCTCAAGAATTTTTTTAAAATCAGGTTGTAGGGAGTAAGGCAAGCTATTATGCATTTCAAGAAAGTGCTAGTAGGCATGTTAGAAACCGACCTTGCTGCTGGGTATCCAGTTTTATCTGGGGGTGCGGTGGGCTGGGGAACTCCGCCCTTACCAGGAAGTTTGTGCTAAAGTGAAAAGCATTTTGTACAAATAGTTACCCTTCCAGCATTCATCCATATATGCCCCGAGGCTGTGATAAGTTTGTGTTGTCATCATTTAGTATCACCTCATTTAATGCCATATTATATGAGCCACTCCTGAAAACGAGCCTTAGTCTCCTTTAAGAAAATACTGCCCCGTGTTTCAGACAGAATTTTAATTTAGCTTTGGGCACAATTTCCATGAATTAATGACAATGGGGGCATTTACATGAAATCCTTAGGTCGTGCAGTAAAGCATTTATCACTTTGCTAAGAAATTAAAAATGTAGTACTAAATGATTTGCTAGTATACAAGAATTGTAGAATAATTTAACATAGTACACTGAGGTGCAATTAAAAAGTCACCAGAGGTCACTCTTACTTAAAGGAAACATGGCTTCAAAAATCCTTCCCTTAGAAGAGAAGCAGAGTGCTGTGCTGCCTTTCTTGTCTCCTTAGTTGTGATTACAGGATATTGCAAGATCAGTTATTTTGATATTTCTTTATTTTCTGTTTGTATTTTATTCCCTGAAATCCACAGAGGTATCATGTTCTTCATACTGAGCATCTTTTTTAAGAGTCACATGCTCTGAGGTGCTCCATGTCTGAATATCCAGGCAGATACCCTTTTCTGAATTGAATATATCTCTAAGCTCAGTTCGTCTGGGTCTCTGGCTGACTCTTCAAATGTCAATGCTAGTTTTCACTTTTCAGCCTCTGTTTTATTTAGATGTGTTTAGTACTCTGATGAAAAGTTCAGTAAGTTAAAAGTACCTATGTAAATATGCATGGCTAAGAACATTTTAGATACTATAGAGTCCTTGATCACCGCAAAGATGGCTACTATAGTTGTTCAAGTGTCAAGTATATATTTAAATGTCTTTGCAGACTTAAAGATTCATAGAGAGTACACAAACTGTTTGATAATTGCTTGCTAATCTCATTTGACAGTATCCTTTGTAGCAGTAGAAGTAATGGTGAATGAATCTTATTATAGTCTAGATTAGGTAATTTGACCAATTGGATTTTTCCTTAACTCTCGAATATTTGGGAGGTGTTTGTTTGTATGTGTAGATGTATATACAAGCAAGGTATTTCAAACCCATATTTGAAATTTGTTACTACATAAATCAAGGTAGAGAGTTCATTTAGTCCTGTCCCATCATTTGAGAAATTGTAAAGAGGAGTTTGCCAGCAGGATGGGATTTAGGCTACCAACAAGAAATCACGAACACCAGCATTTGCTCAAGTCTTTTGATCGCTAACCTTTTATTCCTAAGAAGTGTTTTAAGAACTCAAGTAATCTTTTCAGACAAGACTTTAAAACTAACAAAAATGAAATATTCTTAAGCCCTGATAAAATAATGAGAACTGTATGTAAATTTTTAAAAAGGTAAAGATCTTCTCCCCAAAAGGATACAGTGACATTTTTCCTCTATTTACAACTGGTTCTCAGTAGTAAATTAGTCAGACCGCGGTGGGGGTGGGGGGGTCAACCTGGGTGAGGTTCTGGCATAAGACATACTCTCATACAGGACTTGGTTGAAACATTTGACATCTCAGAAATTATCCATGTTTTGACATGAATCTTTATAATTAATGGGAAATTTTAAGTCAGGAGGAGTCTACACAGGGCGAGAGTAATGTTTCTAAATAGCCAAAAACATGGGCTTTTTTTTTTTTTTTTCTCTTATTCTCTGTCTTTTTGAAGATAAAACAAGTTGAATGGACAGCATCCTCTAGGACCAGATATTTAAAAATTGTGCATCTCTACTTGGTCTGCCTTCTAGAACTCTTTGTATTTAGTCAAGATGAAAGTGTTATTCTAATGGAGTTATCCTCTTAAATGGAATGCAAGAGGAAAGTTAGAACATAGATTCCAAGTTGGAGCCCTGTTTTCCAGAAGTTGTTGTGCAGACAGTGGTTGGTTTGCTCACTTCCTACCATGAGCCGCAAGTGGAAGAGGGCAGTAGCTCTCTGTTTTAGGATTATCCCTGTGCATCTACTATTTGTTTATGAACTTTCAGATCTTTTGCGGGGGGGAGGGGAGGAAGAAGAGATATAATCTGAATAAGAAAATGTCAGTATTTTGATTGCATATTTAGTATTGTAAATCTGTCTCCTGGATCGCATGTCACTTTGAGGAGTAATGTTCACTCTTTCCCGATTAAGGAACAACACAATTGGAAGTTAATTTACAGCTGAATTATTTTCCCCATATAAGTAAAGTACCAGCTATAGCTAGTAGCTGCTGTCCTCCCTAACTCTACTCCCCAGTGAAAAGAAAAAGGACTGAAGTCTCTGAAAAGGACTGAAGCCAGTGTTAGACATTTCAGCCGCTGTTGATGGTGATTATTTGACGTAAATGATGATATTTGTAGACCCAGGGGTTCAATTTAGTGAGTGTTACACACTCACTCATCCGCACCTTGTTAAATCTCAGTACTTGTAATTTTCTCTAGAAGTCTTCTTTTGTTTCCTTCCCCTGTCAAAAGTGCCCTTCTTGTTGTGAGAATAAAAGATGTATTTCTGGCCCACTACAGGTGGGGCACACAACTTGAATCACTGTTCTAGGAGTGGTAATCAGGATTTGTTCTTATCCAACAATGTCTCCTCCCTGTTATGTCCTGCATATGTATGAGAGGTCTCTGCCCTTGGTTGGGGGAGCAGATCAAGCCCATTTTGTTGGCCAGCATGGGAGACAAACATGTGCTCTTCATGTAATAATACCTAGTGCTTGATCTAGGCAAATATATTAGCACCTCAATTTGAAGATTTGTATCAGATTTGAATCCTTTCTTCACTGGAGCAATGGCTCCTTATGTGCTGAAGTGTTATTGTATCATCTTTCATGAAAGTTTATTAATATGATCCTCTAATAGATATTATCACACAATATTATTCTTTTAAAAGAAAAATAACATAACACAGTATAATAGTGAGACACTTGTTGTATAAATTATCCTAGCCCAATAACATGATTAACCTTAAGAATTTGGTATAAAAATACATGAATTGCAGACTGGAGGAACTGAAGATAATGCTACAACTGCTAAGAAGTATAAAATCGTTAGAATTGATTTAAGTGAATGTCTAATAGTGTGTTTATCAAATGTCTCTTCTCAAGGGTATTGTTTGTCAGAACTCCTGTCATTTCAGTGGGCACAGATTCTTTGTAATTATTTGCTAAGTGTCATCAACATATTCTATTGCTATGTGAGCACAGTCAATCTCAAGTAATGCCATGTGTGCTAAGACAATACAGTCCATACAGAAGTTTTGACCTTGGGTAATATGGACTAAAATCCTGCTACTGTTTTAATTGGTGCAGGCTTCTTTTTGTCTCAATAGTGTGCTTAGTGGTTTTCTAGAGTGAGTCGAATCCCCCAAGTTAATCAGGATTATCCCTGTGAATCTACTGTTTCTTTATGAATTTTCAGATCTTTGGGGAGGAAGAAGAGAGATAATCTGAATAAGAAAATGTCAGTATTTTGGTTGATACTTAGATTGAATTACTTATGTCTACCTATTTCTGAAAGGCATGAGACCATATGTACTATGTTCCTTGGTGTAGGGAGGGAGCCTATCAGGAGATGTGCCCCGGGAGCAGGTGAGTGGGGAATCCATTCGTGATTCGGTGAAACATGTTGGGGAAAATGAGCATAGACTATGGAGGGAGGTATTTAGTAAGCACTGGAGCTTGGACTTGTTGGAAAGAGTCTTCCACAAATTGGTAAACGGACCGTTTTTTTAAAAAAAATCATATTTGAATAAACTTCCCAGAAATACTGAGGTCAGAATATTTTTGAAAACTTCGGGAAAACAACAACATTTTTTTCTCCAAAAAAACTTACAAAGTGCATGTGACTATCAACCCAGAGTGACAGGCAAGGCTAGAGCTGTGAGGGTCCTGAAGCTTATGCAACTGGGGGAGACTCTTTAAGCAAACAAACAAACAAAATGACCCTAAAGACACATTATCAGTGACCCTCCCATGCCTGAAAGCCTGTTCTGGGGAGAAGACTGGAGCTCAAGAATGTCTGCTCCTTTGAGTTGATTTGGGAAAAAAACCCCAAATCATTCAAGAGTACTAAATAAAGGACATATTCACTGACAAAAATCTCAATTAACTGAGCAAATTTGAATTTGAATTTTTCCCTTTAAATCAAAATCAGAATTTGAATATAAAAGTATACTTATAAAAGTATAAAAGAGTTCAGACAGTTTGGAATGAATAGATCCAGGGTTTACCTGCAATTCTAATTCTAATCCTGAAAAACAAATATGAAATTAACCTCTGGATCTTCTCCCCACTTAACTTTTCAGAGCCTTTAAAGGCTTGGCTTCAACATACAAAGTTCTTCAGAGAAACTTCCAAAGTGTCCCCACTCAATCTGCCTACCTGGGGCCCGTTGCGGTGCTGATTGCTAGAGGCTCTGTTGCATCATATTGAATAACTTTAAAAAACTGAATTATTTATGTCTACCTATTTCTGAGAGGCAGGAAACCATATGTAATACGTTCCTTCCAAATATCATACTTGTTTTGTCCAGTTTGAGTTCTATGGCATAAGGTTAAAATCTGTGTGCTGATTAAAGTTATACACAACTTGTAAATACTGTAAAAACTAACACAACATTGTAAATCAACTATACTCCAATGTAAAATAAAAAGTTAAAAAAAGAGAGGGTATGATAGAGTGACCTTTTGACATTATGCAGGAACATTGTTTAATAGGCCCACATGATTGTTTACTTACCTAGAAGAATGCACCCATGTCTGACTTGGTCATTTACCATTTGACTGGAGTTTAGACGCTGAAATTGATGATTTCTTTTTTTTTTTTTTTTTCAGGTACATATGGTAACTACAAAGGTTGTATTGCCCTGTAGGACACTGATCAGTTTTTTTGTAACCTAGCAATCTCATTCTAATGTTCTTCTATAAATGCCTGTAAATTCCTAGCTTCTCAAAATGCTCTTTTACTGGATTAGTCATTAATGAGTTTATGATTCTTTGGCATGCATTTGTTCTGTATTTGTACGTGTTGTGTTTTTAAGTTTTTGAAAATAATGCTCTGACATAGAGATTGCACATGTCTGGTAGGTGTACACATAACCTTGTGTGATAATACATGTGCTTAGTTTGAGTGTTGCTTTACAATAAATTTCCTTTCTGGTTCATTAGAAACTTTACTTTTCAATAATAATATAGGGAGTCTGGCTCGCCATAAAAAATAAAAATATTCTCCTTAGTTTCCAGGTAATGGGTATTTTCAGTGTACTGATTTGAAATAGAATTGAAACATAAAGTACTTGAAATTTTGAGTAGTTTAAAGTTGGAAACTGTATAATTTTTATTTAAATATATGCCCGTTTAATGGACCAGTTTAAAAAAAAAAACCTCCCTCCAAGGCTGTTAATCACAAATGAAAAAATGATATATTTTATCTAGGCTATGGCTTTTATTAAGTTTTTACTCGGTAGTACATCAGGAAAAGATACTCATGGAGGATGTGCTAGTGATAGCTAACTCATGGAGAGAAACTTGAAAAAAGTTTGTTTTTTAAACAGGCAAATATGATCCTTTCGGAAGAGTCATTTTAGGGCTATGGTAAATGGTGTATCAGATATTTAAATTGATGGGTTCCTAAGTTGTATCACCTGTGGTTCCATCTCTGGCCTTAGTGGCTGTCACCTGTGGAGAAGGAATTTGTATGCCACGTGTTCCCTGGACCACTGTGGGAGGAAGGGGCTGGTGAACCTTGTTTGGAATCAGTGGCAGTTTCGATAACCTCAGAAGCCACTTAACGCTGTGGCGTAGACCTAGGGTCCCCACATGCTCGTTTCAGTAGCATCTCATTACTTGGGGTGTTCGAGACCCAACAGAGGGTTTCTCTGGATCTTAGGAGCAAGCAGTGACATTGCTGCTTGGATGATGCAGGAGCGACCTGCTGCCTTGAGACATAAGACCAGGTGCCACCTGCAGTTGTCAAGGTTGTAATTAGTTTTTATTTTAACATTTATAAATCCTCAGGCAGCCAAAGAGCTTGCTAAAGTGAAGCTACATACACTCTTCCTCGGAGTGGTGAATTGGTGGGAGAAGTGGCAGAATGAACCATGTGTGTGTACGTATGTTTGTGTGTCTTAAGGGAGGCTGGTTGGGTAGAGAGACCTGCGGAAGGAATTAAAAACCACTGTCAATAGCTGTAAGAGAGGCACAGATTGGATTAGGTGACAATCCAGTTACGTGGGGTTGAGCTATTTCTTACTTGTTACCATGCAGAACGGATATTCTCCACTTTGGATTTCTGAGCATGTGAGCAATCAGGAAATACAAAGCCATCTGCCCTGACCCAGTTGAACCCCAGTTGAAACGATTGCCTTCACGGGTCGGAGGTGTTTTGTGTTCTAGGATATTGCTGTGCAGCCACCGTTAGAACCAGCAGCACTTCACCTGCCTCTGAGGCCTTCCCAGGTCCTGGTTCCTGTTAATACAGTTCTAAGGAATGGCTGGTAGGATTTTGATTTAAAGGCGAGTAGAGATAATAAAGGGAATCTGATTAGCATGCGAAAATAATTCAGTAATTTGATTCAGGTCAAAGAAAGTAATTTTAATATAAACTTCTATTATGGAAGAAAATATTTTAAGAACTGTTAAGTATTTTAATGTCTCAGATTTGGCTGATGTAAGAACAATAATATGTTTCTATAGACATCTGTTCAAATGTTTGGAGATGATCAAAATTAAGGATTTGTCATATAGCTTTACGTTTGCTGTGTCTTTGATGATTAGAAACTTGAGAATAAGGACATTGCTATACACTAAAAGTATAATAATACAACATAAAAAAAAAGAAAAATATGGCTGTGTAATGTCATCAAGCTGGCTAGCTGCTGTGTGTCTGGGATTCTTAGGCTTCTCTGCAACGTTGTGTTAACTCATGGAAGTTTTCTTTTTTTAATTAATTAATTTTTGGCTGTGTTGGGTCTTCATTGCGGCACTGAGGCTACGGGCTTTCTCTAGTTGCGACCAGCGTGGGTTACTCTTTGTTGTGGTGCGCGGACTTCTCATTGAGGTGCCTTCTCTTGTTTCGGAGCATGGGCTCTAGGCGCAAGGGCTTCAGTAGCTGCGGTGCGTGGGCTTAGTTGCTCCGCGGCATGTGGGATCTTCCTGGACTAGGGATCGAACCCGTGTTCCCTGTATTGGCAGGCGGACTCTTAACCACAACTCCACCAGGGAAGTCTCGATTCACGGAAGTTCTGATAAGAAAACCTGTGAGCCTTGACATTTCAGAGCACATCCTTTTCTATGGTGTGAACCATGCTGTCATTGCGAGGGGTTAAAAAAATTGGGGGACTGAAAGAGGATATGTTGACTAGAGTTTAGTTAAGGTATGTATAAGAGAGTTTAAGGGAGCAAACGCCAAATTACTCTTTGCTTTCTTAAAGTGACAAGGAACATTTCTGAAAAATATTTTTTCTGGCATAGAACACAGTAGAATTGACAGATCTCAGAGTCAATTCCCTATTAGAGGTAAGTCAAATGACCTATTTTGAACTATGGTACAAGGTTAACAAACATAATATTGATTTTCCAGTTTAGAAGAATAAATTTTGGATCATAATTATTTACTATTCTTTTGTCATGATGAACTACTGATCTAGTTTAAGAAACCTGACAACCTGATCTTTGGGAGACTTGCATCGCTATGGACTGATTTCACTTGTTCTTCTTCTAAGTGATAGGATTCATTCGTTGGAAGATAGGCTGCATGTTTGCCTAGGGAAAGTTCCTTTTCCTCATGAATATTGCTGCAAGGTGAAGCAGGAGTGGGGAGATACATCCTGCAGGCTATTGCGCATTTGAGCATGAAAAGGACATATGTTGTATCTTAATCACCATCCCAATTCCCTAGGGATGAGACTGGCTTCCCCACCCTCCCAAGGCCTCCTTCCCAACCCCCAGCATCAGCATGCCCAGAGCCTTCATGAGCATCTTCTTCCATTTTCTTAGATGGAGGTGATGCCGAATGACTTCTGGGTTGACTTGCGTGGATTTGGCCAGCCAAAGAGGTGTCCTTCCTCCTTCACTACTTCCTGTGGGATCCATCCCCCTGAGGTCTTCCACTGTTATTCCATTTCCCAGGTGTAAGAGGGACTGAAGTGGGAGGATGGCAGTGAGAATGAAAAGGTGACACTGCACACAAAGAACACTTTCAGGACTCAATGGTTGTTTGATTCTATGTGGAGTAATAAGAAATGGGAGTGTGAAGGACTGGGGTATTGACAAGTGACTTCAACACAACGGGGAATTGTTGGTTCACATCATTGCATTTCAGGCGAGGTTAGATCCAGATGAGGCTGTGCCATCAGGATCAGCCTGTCTTCATGTTTCCGCTCTGTCTTCCCAGTGTCAGCTTGATGCTCAGGCAGGAATCTGCTTGGTAGCTCCATGTCCAAGGTCGACCTTCCTAATCACAGTGGTAGAGAGAATGCTTTCCTCTATTTGGACTTTGGTCCTTATTACCCTGAAGCACTAAGCATGTATTTATTTGTTTATTCCCTCAACTCAAGCTCCAAGAAAGCAGAGACTTCCTCTTTCTTTTTTGTTGTTATTCCTACTTCCTAATCCCCAGAGCCCAGGGATGGTCCTGGAAGACAGTGGGTTCTCAATACATATTTGTTGGCTAAGTAAAAAGGTGAATGATTCTCTTTCCCCAAACAACCAGCAAGATCCCCAGATCTGACTTCCACAGTTTTGTCTGTGTTGTGACTGCTCTTATCCAGCTACTGTGACAGGAAAGGTTGGCCCTCATGACCAGTGGTGGAGCCAGGAAGTGATTGCAACTTGATCCTTGACCAGGTGCTTTGACTGCATCACTTTGACAAGAAAGCAAAATGCACAATCCATTTAGGTAATTAGTTTAACATCTATTATGAAAAGCACTAGCTTTCAGGCTCTTACTGGCTTCATAGAACAGATGCTTGGTTACACGTCTCCCTCCTTCATCAGATTTTAAACTTCCTGAAAACAGAATCACGCTTCTTTGTTCCTGCAGTGCTTTGCTGATGGTACTCAGTAAGTACCAAAGAAATGGAGAAATGAATATATTTTAAATATGCTACCTTGAAAGTATATAGACTATCTGCAGAATCCCCCTGTGTATTTTATCATCATTTTTTAGGTGGCCTAATACAAATGCATTTTTATGTGACTATCCCTGAGCTCTCTACTAGCCAACTGATTTGTTCATGGAAGGATCCATTGGCTGATTTTGAGTGTTTTGTTTTCTTCCAGTAGGAAAATGCCTGACATAACTTCTGACCCAAGGCTTTGATAAAAAGCATGGTGCCTGTTCTAAAAGTTGCTGGGAAGCCCTGAGGGAGAGCTTGAAAAGGCCAGGTGTCAGGGGAACTACCAAAGACCAACAAGCAGCAAAGAGGAGGCCTTCTGGCAGGTATTATTAGGCAAGATGACTGTTATCTAGGGAGATCTTGATCAAGTCTGATCTCAGCAAGGCTCCATATTCAGGAGGAGCCTGAAACAGAGGTGCCTGGGGGCAGTGTGTAATTGGCCTTCTCCACAAGCCTGGTTCACAGTGTCTACCTGATACTGGAAGCAGCATCTAATCCAGGTGGGAAAGGCTCACTGCACATCAGGGCAGAGGGCCTGCAGGTGCACAGGTGGCCATTGCACTTCAGTGTAGGTGCCCAGGTGTCTCCTTGACACCCATGAGGCTAAATTCATTTGGGTCACAGCTGCCTCTGGGAGTGAGAACCACGGACTCTGTGTCCAGTAACCTGCAACATCAAGTGGAAGCTCCCATTGTGCTTGCAGACTTGACCCCCTGGTCTAGGGTGAGGAATTTCTGAGTCTGTTTATGGCTGGCCATTATTGTCAACAAAACCTGTTACTATCTTTGAGAAGTTTTATGACTAGCTAGCTCAAAGGCATGACAAAATGCACATGCTATCACTTCAAGACTACCTCTATTTTCAAACAAAGATCGTTCGTATTTTCAGAATTACATAGAAGGGCCCAGTGGAGGTGTAGAAATGAAGATGATTCCAGCAGCACTCCTTCAAACAGCATAAAACTATAAAATTCAACAAGATGTACTAACATAATGAGTCACACTTTCAGATAGGCAGTGGAGTGGAGTGGTTATGAAAGGAATGTTTGGATTAGGCTTCTGCTTCCACTGATGAATGCCAGCTGTGTGACCCTGGGTGATTTGCTTATCCTTTCTGTGTCTCAGCTTCCTTGTCTCCAAAAATAGAAGTAATAATTATAACCCATCTCATAGACTTGTTATGAAGATTAAATTAATTAATATATATAAAGAATGCCTGGAACATAGTAAGTCCTCAGTGAATTTTAGCCATTAGTGTTGCTCCTGTTGATCTCAAGTGTAAAATCAGAAATGTGACTTTGGTCCATGACTTTGGGTAGAATAATCAGATAAGGAATTTTAGGGAAAGGCATTTATACTGGGTATTTCCATTATTCAAAGTATTATCACTAATACTGCAAGATTAAGACAATATTACAAAAGAAGACTATTTAAAAATAAGTTTATGTCATAGAATTAGAAACTCTAACAGTACATTGATATGTTTCAGCTTTCCGTAATATTATATCTCTCTAAGCAATAAAGCTTTTCAGATTAAGCTATGTGGATTAAATTGTCACTAGCAACTTTGACTTCTTTCGGTTTTATATATTTTTCCACTAGCTGAAAAGGACTCCCCAGATCAAGACAATATGCTCCTGAAACATACACTGCTTGTTATCTGGCTGTTTTTTATGAAGTCTTCTAAGACATATAGTATCTGACCATCAGTAGGGGTTGTTTGACATTTATGATAGTGAAATGAGTGTTAGTGTCCAAGTCAAACATGTTTTGTATGCTTTGGAATGTCATCTCACTTAGAATGGGTATGAAAACTTTGGTGTGGATCCTTGGAAAGAGAGCATTACTGTTTGACTGTGAAAGGTTAGGTTTAGCCCCATCTCTTGAATTTTCTCATGTCCCCTTTTCTTCAGTCATCCCATCACTGACTTATTCAAACCCTCTAAATCTCTGGCATTTACTATTGTTGTCTTCATGATTTTCCTGTCTCTACCTCACCTCCTTCTGATCCATTTGCTATCCTGCTGCCAGAATAATCTTTCTAAAGACCACTTACCTGATGATCTTGCTTTTCTGGGTAAAGATTTTCGAATCTTCCCTCACATCACACACACACACACACACACACACACACACACACACATACGCGCATACATTTATTCTTTGAAAGGTCCCTTCCCTTCACTTACTGTTCCTAGTCCCTCCTTTAACTGACCCTAAACTACAACCACCACCTAGCTACACTGGCATTCTTCCATCAGGACTTTCAGTTACCCCTCCCTCTACTTCTGGCACTTTCTCTCCATGTCTTGTCTTCCTGTTGAACATAGTCATCTAGGCTCTTACAGATCCATTTCCAGGAAACATATGCTCACAATAAAAATAAAAACATAAAATGCAAGAGGAAGAATCATCAGAAATAATAAACTACAGAATTAGACCAAAATAAATGTATATATTGAAATAGATTTAGGATATAAAATTTGTTTGATATGTATAAAGAAATAAAAGAGTAGAAGAATGGAAAGAATACCCTCTCCTTCCCTAGGCCCACAGAGCCTCAAGTCTATTGAAACTGATTTGGTCCTCTCTCCTCAATGTCAACCTGCCTGTTTTCTTTGTTACTTCTTTGCTCTAATACACTACCCAGATCGTGGCTTGGAGGATTTGTATGCAGGGTTATTTACCATACACAATTAGGAAACCCCTTCCCGTGTGTTCTTCGGTCTTTGGCCATGGCGTTGGCAGTAGTCTGGGCTCACTCTCACTTATCACTGAGCCTCTGATTGGAGTCCTGGCGGCCGAGGCACTGTCACTCATGACAGCACAGCCTTTCTCCTTCGATACTTTCATAATCTGAAAATGAAATGCACATCTTTCACTGGTAGATTAGAAATAGAATTTTCTTCGCTACTTTTCGTTTGCATACTAGGTTTTAAAGCCTCAAGTGACTGTGTGAACTTTATCTTGTCTCTGCCAGGTGTCTGCATCAGCAGCATGGGGTGACTTTGGTTGCCAGACCTTTCTCATGCTATCCACCCATCAAATGGCTTCAACCCAGGGTCCCAGGAGTGTGTTGGTTTCCTGAGGAACGAAATCCTATCTTCCAGTAGAACGCTTACTTCCAGCTACTCACTGGCACATACAGAGTCATACAGAGTTTGTAAACCTAGCTTTTCTTCTTACCACTTGGAGATTAATCCTATAATGCCCTCATTCTTCCAGAACAATAGTTCTCCACATGAGAATTAAACAATTGCTTCTTTAAGGCACATTGAGCCACATCTGGCAGGAAATGTTGTACTGAAAATTGGAAGATCTAACTGGTGGCTGGATTTGACATCGCTGAGTCTTTTGTAATATTCTCCGCTTCATTTTGCTGAGAAATGAAAGTTTGCATTAGGTGGTCTGGAGTTGTGAAACACAAATGTGGACATATGGAAAAAATTCTCAAAGCTCTTTTTATTTTTCTTGAAGTGACAATATTGCCTTATGTTTAAATCCATTGAGTAGAATAATATGACTTATTTAAAAGCCTACATATTTTCAGCTTTATAATATCAGGCATGCCTATGGAAAGAAGCCTTTCCTCAGAGAGGGGAAATAGTGAGTATTTAGAATGACAATTGTAATTTTAGCAGTTTAACTGGGACTTTTTATTTTTTATTATTTGGTTAAAGGGCCAGATAGTAAATATTTAGGCTCTGTGGGCCTGCAACTACTGAACGCTGCCACTGCAGAGTGAAAGCAGCCTTGGACTGTACTTAATGAATGGGTGTGGCAGTGTTTCAATGAAACATTGTTTAGACAGGAACAAAGCAGATTTGGACCTCATGCCAATTTGTTGACCCTTACCCTAGAAAAAACTCTTGAGTTTCACATTCTTTTCTTATATCCCCATGACCCTCCTTTTTAAAATCATCTGCCATCTATACGGTGCAGTGCAATGTTAGGTTGCCAGATTTATGTTTGTTGATTGTATGTCTCCCAAACTATATATTTATATGAAATTCAAATTTATCTGGGCATGGTGTATTTTACCTGGCAACCCTATCCCAGTGACCTTTTTCCCACATAGTCCACCTTAATTTGGAGCTTGATGTCCTTCCCTAGATCAAAATCTTCTTTGGAAAATGTCTGAAGTTCTTAAAGATCAGCTGAGGGGGAATTTAGGGCCACACTGCCTTTCCTACGATTGCCTTTGTTGCATGTTAGGAACAATAATGAAGGAAAAGGAACAAAGTTTTTGTCTCAGGCTAAATACAAACACATCTGTACTTGTGCAAGAGAGGTTTGGTGGAGCCGTAATTTCCTTTCCTTTCCCTGAACATCTGCCCTGGTCACAGGTTACCTATTGTTTCTAGGTAAGTGAATCCTGATGGAGTCAACATGGAGGACGATATTCAGAGAGGAGGGGTCTTAAAGGGATATGATACAGACGAGAACCTACCTAGTACAGAGTAAATGCTTCAGTGCATACATGTTCATTATCATTCCCTAGTCCTTTAACATCCCAATTATTTCAATTCATTCAATATAAAATATTCAAAGAATAATTCTGCCCATATACTCTGTACTTGCTTAATAAATAAGCATCATTAAAGTTAAAATTTAGAAGAATGAGACTATACAAGTCACAAGATCAAGGTATGATTTCAGTCATTCTAAATGATGTTGGTATTTGAGTTCAAATTACATTGCACGCTGGCTCTGAAAGGGGCAGAATTATTTTCCAGAAAATGTTGGCAAAGATCTGCTAGGCTGTGAGAAGTTGGTTCTCATGTACTCTGGGCTGTGAGAGAACACTGTGTCTTTTCCCATAAACAGGAGGGAAGGTGAACGGGCTCTGGGGACTTCTGATGGGGAAGATAATGCAAGGTGCCTTCATACCTCAGCTGTTCAGCACCATTAACCTTCCCAGTAATTGAAACACACAAAAGGGGGTGGTAAGTGAGAGGCCTCCCTCTCGTCAATTACCTGGCAGGTACAATTACTTAAGCCTTCAAACAAAGAAACGACTTTAGGTTCCTTTTAAACCATTCTTTACAAACAAATCAACCAAAGCTTTTTGTTTTTTAACTCTAATGGTATAATCATTTCTTTCTTTTGATTTGTGCCTGTGGATTAAAGCATACCCAGCTCAATAAGGTGGGCATTTGTTATTTAATTAATGTAACTAATAAAGTCCACCATGTAGAAAAGGTTACAGCAACAAGAAGAAGAGGTCTTAAAGGTTTACCATAGGAGACCAATTTACGATTCAAAGTGGTTTTAGACTGACAGGCAAAAATAAGATTTCATTTTCCACATGGAAATGAAAAATACAAATGCAAAATTTTAATCTAGTTCCAGCTGAGGAATAACATCATATTGTAATGACAATACAAGGAAAATGAACCTAATCCTATCAATGTGTGTATGGACATGAAGGAAACTAGTTTTCATCAGTTATGTCAATGACATAACAATAGAGCAATGGAAGTGTGTGTGTGTGTGTGTGTGTGGGTTCAGGTTCATTTGCAAGTGCAGATGCTTGCAGCGGGTGGGGGTGGGGGTGGGGGTGGGGGTGGGGGTGTGGCTGCAGGTTGGGGCTCCCGCCCCGCCGGCTGCGCGGGTTCGCCGAGCCCGGAGGAGGGAGCGCTAGCTACCCCGAGCAGGAGGGAGCTTGCAGACTCCGGCTCAGAGCAGCTGTCTGGACACCTTGGGTTTTGGGGTGGGGAGCACCGGTGTCCGGTGAACACGGACTCCGCCGCGGGAGCCTGTCTCAGGATGCTCTTTCTTTTGTCTGCCCAGCCCTGGAGTACATTAGCAGCAGGGAATACTTGTGAGTACAGCAAATCTTTTAAAACTTATACTGTCAACTGAGAATTCGTGTTTTTGAAAAAAACTAATTGAATTTTACAAATGGAATCACTGGTCTGCTTCTGAAAATGAGGCATTTAAAAACCATCGCAAAGTCCCAACGCTTGGATAGGATGGTTTACAATGGTTTTTCCACTTGTCAAGTCTGTAATACACAAAGCCTGTTTTGACTTGTCTGTGAGCTGAATTTTGTCTGTGTGCTGTTGTTTTGAATATTCATTGAGAAAGCTCAAGTTCTAGTAAAACCTAAAATTAGCATGAGAATATTGAGGCGGAGAGAGACCAGAGAGAGAGGATAGCAGGAGGTGAGGAGAGAAGAGCATGCCAATATGTCATTTCTTTCTTTTTACTATGAATACATTTTGGAGGATTTATGTCAGAAAGGAAATGGTTGGCCGACCTGGCCGGGTCCTGCATTAGCGTAGATGTTTGCAGTTGGCGCCCTGCGGAATCGGGTACCAAGAACTCGGGCGCTGCAGCGGCGGGCAGGCTCCGCAGCAGAGCCCAGGCGGCAAACCTGGTTAGTCCCCAGAATTACGAGAAGGATAGACCCCTCAGAATTAGAAGGCTTTTGCTTAAAGGAAAAACATAACCTGCCATTCAGGTTCATTTGCAAGTGCACATGCTTGTATATTGTGATGTGCTATGTTTCTCATTTTGTTGGTTCAGTGAAGATGTATTAACCTCTCAGTTCTGGACTGGCAATGCGAGTCTGATCTAAAGATGCTAGCCAAATTGATTCAGCCGACCTCAAGGCATTTTAATCTGGAAATCGGAAAAAGTTTTCAAAGTGTTATTCAGATTGAAATCTCCATCATAGGGCTTTTCTTTCCTTGAGGGATTGGAAGAAAGCCCCCTTAGTCCTACATCCACACCCCATCCCCCTCAAGAATTTTTTTTAAATCAGGTTGTAGGGAGTAAGGCAAGCTATTATGCATTTCAAGAAAGTGCTAGTAGGCATGTTAGAAACCGACCTTGCTGCTGGGTATCCAGTTTTATCTGGGGGTGGGGTGGGCTGGGGAACTCCGCCCTTACCAGGAAGTTTGTGCTAAAGTGAAAAGCATTTTGTACAAATAGTTACCCTTCCAGCATTCATCCATACATGCCCCGAGGCTGTGATAAGTTTGTGTTGTCATCATTTAGTATCAGCTCATTTAATGCCATATTATATGAGTCACTCCTGAAAATGAGCCTTAGTCTCCTTTAAGAAAATACTGCCCCGTGTTTCAGGCAGAATTTTAATTTAGCTTTGGGCACAATTTCCATGAATTAATTAAAATGGAGGCATTTACATGAAATCCTTAGGTCCTGCGGTAAAGCATTTATCACTTTGCTAAGAAATTAAAAATGTAGTACTAAATGAATTGCTAGTATACAAGAATTGTAGAATAATTTAACATAGTACACTGAGGTGCAATTAAAAAGTCACCAGAGGTCACTCTTACTTAAAGGAAACATGGCTTCAAAAATCCTTCCCTTAGAAGCAGAGTGCTGTGCTGCCTTTCTTGTCTCCTTAGTTGTGATTACAGGATATTGCAAGATCAGTTATTTTGATATTTCTTTATTTTCTGTTTGTATTTTATTCCCTGAAATCCACAGAGGTATCATGTTCTTCATACTGAGCATCTTTTTTAAGAGTCACATGCTCTGAGGTGCTCCATGTCTGAATATCCAGGCAGATACCCTTTTCTGAATTGAATATATCTCTAAGCTCAGTTCGTCTGGGTCTCTGGCTGACTCTTCAAATGTCAATGCTAGTTTTCACTTTTCAGCCTCTGTTTTATTTAGATGTGTTTAGTACTCTGATGAAAAGTTCAGTAAGTTAAAAGTACCTATGTAAATATGCATGGCTAAGAACATTTTAGATACTATAGAGTCCTTGATCACCGCAAAGATGGCTACTATAGTTGTTCAAGTGTCAAGTATATATTTAAATGTCTTTGCAGACTTAAAGATTCATAGAGAGTACACAAACTGTTTGATAATTGCTTGCTAATCTCATTTGACAGTATCCTTTGTAGCAGTAGAAGTAATGGTGAATGAATCTTATTATAGTCTAGATTAGGTAATTTGACCAATTGGATTTTTCCTTAACTCTCGAATATTTGGGAGGTGTTTGTTTGTATGTGTAGATGTATATACAAGCAAGGTATTTCAAACCCATATTTGAAATTTGTTACTACATAAATCAAGGTAGAGAGTTCATTTAGTCCTGTCCCATCATTTGAGAAATTGTAAAGAGGAGTTTGCCAGCAGGATGGGATTTAGGCTACCAACAAGAAATCACGAACACCAGCATTTGCTCAAGTCTTTTGATCGCTAACCTTTTATTCCTAAGAAGTGTTTTAAGAACTCAAGTAATCTTTTCAGACAAGACTTTAAAACTAACAAAAATGAAATATTCTTAAGCCCTGATAAAATAATGAGAACTGTATGTAAATTTTTAAAAAGGTAAAGATCTTCTCCCCAAAAGGATACAGTGACATTTTTCCTCTATTTACAACTGGTTCTCAGTAGTAAATTAGTCAGACCGCGGTGGGGGTGGGGGGGTCAACCTGGGTGAGGTTCTGGCATAAGACATACTCTCATACAGGACTTGGTTGAAACATTTGACATCTCAGAAATTATCCATGTTTTGACATGAATCTTTATAATTAATGGGAAATTTTAAGTCAGGAGGAGTCTACACAGGGCGAGAGTAATGTTTCTAAATAGCCAAAAACATGGGCTTTTTTTTTTTTTTTTCTCTTATTCTCTGTCTTTTTGAAGATAAAACAAGTTGAATGGACAGCATCCTCTAGGACCAGATATTTAAAAATTGTGCATCTCTACTTGGTCTGCCTTCTAGAACTCTTTGTATTTAGTCAAGATGAAAGTGTTATTCTAATGGAGTTATCCTCTTAAATGGAATGCAAGAGGAAAGTTAGAACATAGATTCCAAGTTGGAGCCCTGTTTTCCAGAAGTTGTTGTGCAGACAGTGGTTGGTTTGCTCACTTCCTACCATGAGCCGCAAGTGGAAGAGGGCAGTAGCTCTCTGTTTTAGGATTATCCCTGTGCATCTACTATTTGTTTATGAACTTTCAGATCTTTTGCGGGGGGGAGGGGAGGAAGAAGAGATATAATCTGAATAAGAAAATGTCAGTATTTTGATTGCATATTTAGTATTGTAAATCTGTCTCCTGGATCGCATGTCACTTTGAGGAGTAATGTTCACTCTTTCCCGATTAAGGAACAACACAATTGGAAGTTAATTTACAGCTGAATTATTTTCCCCATATAAGTAAAGTACCAGCTATAGCTAGTAGCTGCTGTCCTCCCTAACTCTACTCCCCAGTGAAAAGAAAAAGGACTGAAGTCTCTGAAAAGGACTGAAGCCAGTGTTAGACATTTCAGCCGCTGTTGATGGTGATTATTTGACGTAAATGATGATATTTGTAGACCCAGGGGTTCAATTTAGTGAGTGTTACACACTCACTCATCCGCACCTTGTTAAATCTCAGTACTTGTAATTTTCTCTAGAAGTCTTCTTTTGTTTCCTTCCCCTGTCAAAAGTGCCCTTCTTGTTGTGAGAATAAAAGATGTATTTCTGGCCCACTACAGGTGGGGCACACAACTTGAATCACTGTTCTAGGAGTGGTAATCAGGATTTGTTCTTATCCAACAATGTCTCCTCCCTGTTATGTCCTGCATATGTATGAGAGGTCTCTGCCCTTGGTTGGGGGAGCAGATCAAGCCCATTTTGTTGGCCAGCATGGGAGACAAACATGTGCTCTTCATGTAATAATACCTAGTGCTTGATCTAGGCAAATATATTAGCACCTCAATTTGAAGATTTGTATCAGATTTGAATCCTTTCTTCACTGGAGCAATGGCTCCTTATGTGCTGAAGTGTTATTGTATCATCTTTCATGAAAGTTTATTAATATGATCCTCTAATAGATATTATCACACAATATTATTCTTTTAAAAGAAAAATAACATAACACAGTATAATAGTGAGACACTTGTTGTATAAATTATCCTAGCCCAATAACATGATTAACCTTAAGAATTTGGTATAAAAATACATGAATTGCAGACTGGAGGAACTGAAGATAATGCTACAACTGCTAAGAAGTATAAAATCGTTAGAATTGATTTAAGTGAATGTCTAATAGTGTGTTTATCAAATGTCTCTTCTCAAGGGTATTGTTTGTCAGAACTCCTGTCATTTCAGTGGGCACAGATTCTTTGTAATTATTTGCTAAGTGTCATCAACATATTCTATTGCTATGTGAGCACAGTCAATCTCAAGTAATGCCATGTGTGCTAAGACAATACAGTCCATACAGAAGTTTTGACCTTGGGTAATATGGACTAAAATCCTGCTACTGTTTTAATTGGTGCAGGCTTCTTTTTGTCTCAATAGTGTGCTTAGTGGTTTTCTAGAGTGAGTCGAATCCCCCAAGTTAATCAGGATTATCCCTGTGAATCTACTGTTTCTTTATGAATTTTCAGATCTTTGGGGAGGAAGAAGAGAGATGATCTGAATAAGAAAATGTCAGTATTTTGGTTGATATTTAGATTGAATTACTTACGTCTACCTGTTTCTGAAAGGCATGAGACCATATGTACTATGTTCCTTGGTGTAGGGAGGGAGCCTATCAGGAGATGTGCCCCGGGAGCAGGTGAGTGGGGAATCCATTCGTGATTCGGTGAAACATGTTGGGGAAAATGAGCATAGACTATGGAGGGAGGTATTTAGTAAGCACTGGAGCTTGGACTTGTTGGAAAGAGTCTTCCACAAATTGGTAAACGGACCGTTTTTTTAAAAAAAATCATATTTGAATAAACTTCCCAGAAATACTGAGGTCAGAATATTTTTGAAAACTTCGGGAAAACAACAACATTTTTTTCTCCAAAAAAACTTACAAAGTGCATGTGACTATCAACCCAGAGTGACAGGCAAGGCTAGAGCTGTGAGGGTCCTGAAGCTTATGCAACTGGGGGAGACTCTTTAAGCAAACAAACAAACAAAATGACCCTAAAGACACATTATCAGTGACCCTCCCATGCCTGAAAGCCTGTTCTGGGGAGAAGACTGGAGCTCAAGAATGTCTGCTCCTTTGAGTTGATTTGGGAAAAAAACCCCAAATCATTCAAGAGTACTAAATAAAGGACATATTCACTGACAAAAATCTCAATTAACTGAGCAAATTTGAATTTGAATTTTTCCCTTTAAATCAAAATCAGAATTTGAATATAAAAGTATACTTATAAAAGTATAAAAGAGTTCAGACAGTTTGGAATGAATAGATCCAGGGTTTACCTGCAATTCTAATTCTAATCCTGAAAAACAAATATGAAATTAACCTCTGGATCTTCTCCCCACTTAACTTTTCAGAGCCTTTAAAGGCTTGGCTTCAACATACAAAGTTCTTCAGAGAAACTTCCAAAGTGTCCCCACTCAATCTGCCTACCTGGGGCCCGTTGCGGTGCTGATTGCTAGAGGCTCTGTTGCATCATATTGAATAACTTTAAAAAACTGAATTATTTATGTCTACCTATTTCTGAGAGGCAGGAAACCATATGTAATACGTTCCTTCCAAATATCATACTTGTTTTGTCCAGTTTGAGTTCTATGGCATAAGGTTAAAATCTGTGTGCTGATTAAAGTTATACACAACTTGTAAATACTGTAAAAACTAACACAACATTGTAAATCAACTATACTCCAATGTAAAATAAAAAGTTAAAAAAAGAGAGGGTATGATAGAGTGACCTTTTGACATTATGCAGGAACATTGTTTAATAGGCCCACATGATTGTTTACTTACCTAGAAGAATGCACCCATGTCTGACTTGGTCATTTACCATTTGACTGGAGTTTAGACGCTGAAATTGATGATTTCTTTTTTTTTTTTTTTTTCAGGTACATATGGTAACTACAAAGGTTGTATTGCCCTGTAGGACACTGATCAGTTTTTTTGTAACCTAGCAATCTCATTCTAATGTTCTTCTATAAATGCCTGTAAATTCCTAGCTTCTCAAAATGCTCTTTTACTGGATTAGTCATTAATGAGTTTATGATTCTTTGGCATGCATTTGTTCTGTATTTGTACGTGTTGTGTTTTTAAGTTTTTGAAAATAATGCTCTGACATAGAGATTGCACATGTCTGGTAGGTGTACACATAACCTTGTGTGATAATACATGTGCTTAGTTTGAGTGTTGCTTTACAATAAATTTCCTTTCTGGTTCATTAGAAACTTTACTTTTCAATAATAATATAGGGAGTCTGACTCGCCATAAAAAATAAAAATATTCTCCTTAGTTTCCAGGTAATGGGTATTTTCAGTGTACTGATTTGAAATAGAATTGAAACATAAAGTACTTGAAATTTTGAGTAGTTTAAAGTTGGAAACTGTATAATTTTTATTTAAATATATGCCCGTTTAATGGACCAGTTTAAAAAAAAAAACCTCCCTCCAAGGCTGTTAATCACAAATGAAAAAATGATATATTTTATCTAGGCTATGGCTTTTATTAAGTTTTTACTCGGTAGTACATCAGGAAAAGATACTCATGGAGGATGTGCTAGTGATAGCTAACTCATGGAGAGAAACTTGAAAAAAGTTTGTTTTTTAAACTGGCAAATATGATCCTTTCGGATGAGTCATTTTAGGGCTATGGTAAATGGTGTATCAGATATTTAAATTGATGTGTTCCTAAGTTGTATCACCTGTGGTTCCATCTCTGGCCTTAGTGGCTGTCACCTGTGGAGAAGGAATTTGTATGCCACGTGTTCCCTGGACCACTGTGGGAGGAAGGGGCTGGTGAACCTTGTTTGGAATCAGTGGCAGTTTCGATAACCTCAGAAGCCACTTAACGCTGTGGCGTAGACCTAGGGTCCCCACATGCTCCTTTCAGTAGCATCTCATTACTTGGGGTGTTCGAGACCCAACAGAGGGTTTCTCTGGAGCTTAGGAGCAAGCAGTGACATTGCTGCTTGGATGATGCAGGAGCGACCTGCTGCCTTGAGACATAAGACCAGGTGCCACCTGCAGTTGTCAAGGTTGTAATTAGTTTTTATTTTAACATTTATAAATCCTCAGGCAGCCAAAGAGCTTGCTAAAGTGAAGCTAAATACACTCTTCCTCGGAGTGGTGAATTGGTGGGAGAAGTGGCAGAATGAACCATGTGTGTGTACGTATGTTTGTGTGTCTTAAGGGAGGCTGGTTGGGTAGAGAGACCTGCCGAAGGAATTAAAAACCACTGTCAATAGCTGTAAGAGAGGCACAGATTGGACTAGGTGACAATCCAGTTATGTGGGATTGAGCTATTTCTTACTTGTTACCATGCAGAACGGATATTCTCCACTTTGGATTTCTGAGCATGTGAGCAATCAGGAAATACAAAGCCATCTGCCCTGACCCAGTTGAACCCCAGTTGAAACGATTGCCTTCACGTGTCGGAGGTGTTTTGTGTTCTAGGATATTGCTGTGCAGCCACCGTTAGAACCAGCAGCACTTCACCTGCCTCTGAGGCCTTCCCAGGTCCTGGTTCCTGTTAATACAGTTCTAAGGAATGGCTGGTAGGATTTTGATTTAAAGGCGAGTAGAGATAATAAAGGGAATCTGATTAGCATGCGAAAATAATTCAGTAATTTGATTCAGGTCAAAGAAAGTAATTTTAATATAAACTTCTATTATGGAAGAAAATATTTTAAGAACTGTTAACTATTTTAATGTCTCAGATTTGGCTGATGTAAGAACAATAATATGTTTCTATAGACATCTGTTCAAATGTTTGGAGATGATCAAAATTAAGGATTTGTCATATAGCTTTACGTTTGCTGTGTCTTTGATGATTAGAAACTTGAGAATAAGGACATTGCTATACACTAAAAGTATAATAATACAACATAAAAAGAAAAATATGGCTGTGTAATGTCATCAAGCTGGCTAGCTGCTGTGTGTCTGTGATTCTTAGGCTTCTCTGCAACGTTGTGTTAACTCATGGAAGTTTTCTTTTTTTAATTAATTAATTTTTGGCTGTGTTGGGTCTTCATTGCGGCACTGAGGCTACGGGCTTTCTCTAGTTGCGACCAGCGTGGGTTACTCTTTGTTGTGGTGCGCGGACTTGTCATTGAGGTGCCTTCTCTTGTTTCGGAGCATGGGCTCTAGGCGCAAGGGCTTCAGTAGCTGCGGTGCGTGGGCTTAGTTGCTCCGCGGCATGTGGGATCTTCCTGGACTAGGGATCGAACCCGTGTTCCCTGTATTGGCAGGCGGACTCTTCACCACAACTCCACCAGGGAAGTCTCGATTCACGGAAGTTCTGATAAGAAAACCTGTGAGCCTTGACATTTCAGAGCACATCCTTTTCTATGGTGTGAACCATGCCGTCATTGCGAGGGGTTAAAAAAATTGGGGGACTGAAAGAGGATATGTTGACTATAGAGTTTAGTTAAGGTATGTATAAGAGAGTTTAAGGGAGCAAACGCCAAATTACTCTTTGCTTTCTTAAAGTGACAAGGAACATTTCTGAAAAATATTTTTTCTGGCATAGAACACAGTAGAATTGACAGATCTCAGAGTCAATTACCTATTAGAGGTAAGTCAAATGACCTATTTTGAACTATGGTACAAGGTTAACAAACATAATATTGATTTTCCAGTTTAGAAGAATAACTTTTGGATCATAATTATTTACTATTCTTTTGTCATGATGAACTACTGATCTATTTTAAGAAACCTGACAACCTGATCTTTGGGAGACTTGCATCGCTATGGACTGATTTCACTTGTTCTTCTTCTAAGTGATAGGATTCATTCGTTGGAAGATAGGCTGCATGTTTGCCTAGGGAAAGTTCCTTTTCTTCATGAATATTGCTGCAAGGTGAAGCAGGAGTGGGGAGATACATCCTGCAGGCTATTGCGCATTTGAGCATGAAAAGGACATATGCTGTATCTTAATCACCATCCCAATTCCCTAGGGATGAGACTGGCTTCCCCACCCTCCCAAGGCCTCCTTCCCAACCCCCAGCATCAGCATGCCCAGAGCCTTCATGAGCATCTTCTTCCATTTTCTTAGATGGAGGTGATGCCGAATGACTTCCTGGGTTGACTTGCGTGGATTTGGCCAGCCAAAGAGGTGTCCTTCCTCCTTCACTACTTCCTGTGGGATCCATCCCCCTGAGGTCTTCCACTGTTATTCCATTTCCCAGGTGTAAGAGGGACTGAAGTGGGAGGATGGCAGTGAGAATGAAAAAGTGACACTGCACACAAAGAACACTTTCAGGACTCAATGGTTGTTTGATTCTATGTGGAGTAATAAGAAATGGGAGTGTGAAGGACTGGGGTATTGGCAAGTGACTTCAACACAACGGGGAATTGTTGGTTCACATCATTGCATTTCAGGCGAGGTTAGATCCAGATGAGGCTGTGCCATCAGGATCAGCCTCTCTTCATGTTTCCGCTCTGTCTTCCCAGTGTCAGCCTGATGCTCAGGCAGGAATCTGCTTGGTAGCTCCATGTCCAAGGTCGACCTTCCTAATCACAGTGGTAGAGAGAATGCTTTCCTCTATTTGGACTTTGGTCCTTATTACCCTGAAGCACTAAGCATGTATTTATTTGTTTATTCCCTCAACTCAAGCTCCAAGAAAGCAGAGACTTCCTCTTTCTTTTTTGTTGTTATTCCTACTTCCTAATCCCCAGAGCCCAGGGATGGTCCTGGAAGACAGTGGGTTCTCAATACATATTTGTTGGCTAAGTAAAAAGGTGAATGATTCTCTTTCCCCAAACAACCAGCAAGATCCCCAGATCTGACTTCCACAGTTTTGTCTGTGTTGTGACTGCTCTTATCCAGCTACTGTGACAGGAAAGGTTGGCCCTCATGACCAGTGGTGGAGCCAGGAAGTGATTGCAACTTGATCCTTGACCAGGTGCTTTGACTGCATCACTTTGACAAGAAAGCAAAATGCACAATCCATTTAGGTAATTAGTTTAACATCTATTATGAAAAGCACTAGCTTTCAGGCTCTTACTGGCTTTCACTATATCCATAAATTTGACTTAATGAGTCCATTTTTCTTTTCTTTCTTCAGAACTGTTTATCTGATCCAAAACACCTTCCAGTGGATTTTCTATATGTAAAACCTGTTTTTTAAATTAGTAGATAAAACTACTGCCTTCAGAATTTTGCCTCGAAAGCAACAGGATGCTTTCAACAATCTAATGTAAATGCAAACCACTGCATTCTTAACTAAAAGCCATTCTCCTGGGTATGGTGTGTGCTGCTGTTCACCAATCTCTGCTAGATGCTGCCTGAGGTCCCCCTTGCTTCTACACCCTCACACATTCCCCCTGCAGCTCTGATGCTGCTGGAAGGTCCGGAAGTTCCTGCACTGTATTCTAACTGGATCTGTGCTCTTACTACAGACTTGGGGTCCCTACCAATCCACAGCTGCATGGTGTTTGCAGGCAAGTGGGGGGAGAATGGTCCACTTACGTGTGTTACCTGCCCTCTGCCTACAAGGTGAAACTCAGGGCTGACGGGGTCCCTCTGAGTTTCAGAGTTTGGTGAAACAGATATTCTAGAGTTTCTTCCTGGTTCTCCTTCTCCCTGGGCAGGCCACACACATGTGCTTTGCCTGACAGAGCCCAGAGCCCATGGCTGTTTTGGATTCTGGTTTGATTCCTTAGAAAAGGCCAGGAATCTGGTTCATGTCAGTGTTCTCCAACATTTCTATCCTTCTCCTACTCAGTAAAAAGTTTTCTGAGCATGAAGATCCAGTGTGTATATTTATGCATTTGCAAATTAAATGCATGTACTATGGTTCTGTAATTTATATGCAAGACAAAGATTATACAGATATAGGAATTTTAAAAGAATGAGATGAGGAGGAATGCAAATGGAAGTTCTAACATTTTCTTCCTGCATTCTAGCATACTGTCTTGTCCACTCTGACTGGCGGGCTTCCCCATCAAGAAGTCTCTTAGTGAAACTCCATGCCGCTCAGGTGAGGGGGTGTGTGGGGACATGGGGGCAAAGCAGGGATGGTACTTCCAGGAACTGGATTTTGTGTACTTTTGCCTTCAACTCTCGAAATCTGCATGGATGACCTTGAATTGCAGGTGGATTCAAGATTCAGAGAGTTAATGTTTTTCATGATGGAGTTCTATCCAGAGAGGTGGATGTGGATCACACTACATTGCATTGTTTTTCCTGGAAGTTTCTTTCTCTTGTTATTCTTTTCCTTTTAAGCCATGCTATGATGAAAAATAACAGACTGTTATCAAAGAAGGGTAGTATACTCTTAAATACTTTAAGTGGCAAAACGAATTTTTTTTTTTTTTTTTTTTTTTTTTTTGCTAAAACAGTAATACGTGCCATAACCTCGTGGTGGTGGAAATAATTTACACTAGGTTTATCATCTGGATGATCTATGAAAAGGATTCTTTCACACAGGTTATATGATGTAGCAGAGGAAGCATTTGGTCTGCGTCAGTTGTGGAAAGCGAATATCTGTATGGTTTGGGGAATCCCTCTCTGTCTCAGGGTCCCCATTTGTTCATTAGGTGACCAGACTACAGAAGAGGCCACAGTCATTTTTTGGTAATGACTTTCCTTCATCATCCTCCTTCTCCTGTTCCCTCCCCACTCCTGCTCTCCTCCTTCTCCTCTTCTTCTTCCTCACCTAATCTCCTTCATCTGAAGTCCGCAGTAAGTCCCCAGACAGACAATGAAGGAGGGCTCTAGGGTGTAGGGTGGTGAAAGGCAGGGTCATCTAGGAGTAAATAGAGGGAAGGAGCAGCACCCATCACTTTGGCCAAGTTGTAGTTCCTCCTTCAATTATGGACAAATCTTTTAGGTGGTATCCTGGCCATGGCCAGCAGACCCTAGACCTGCCTGTCCTTCTTGATCTACTCTTTGCAAATCCTTTCATCAGATAGCTTTGGAGGAGTCCTTCCAGTTTTAATAGACTAAAATTTATGTACTTATTTGTGGGGCAAATGTATCTCAGCTGCCTACCTGAAGTCCCCACCTTTTTTCTTCTACTGGGAAAGTCCAAGGAAATGTAATGGTTTTTCCAGAAACTGTTTGTGCCGGTTGTTCTGTTTACCCTCATGTTCCATTCCATGAGGGATGAGAATGGCCATAGAGCCTAATTTATAAACCGCATATCCTATGCATCCCTTATATAAAATTATTCTAGCCCACAAATCTTAAAAAAAGAATGTTAATGCATCCCATCCAGAGGACCAGCTGAAGCACACACACACACACAAATGCTTAGACCAAAGAGCTGTGTCACTCAAATTTCTTGTTATCAGGATGAGATGAGGCAACTGTGTTTTCCTATGAAAGATGCCAGTATTTCCTAAGTCCTCATATATTTTGTTGGGAATTACATTATTTTATAATGCCTCTTACTAGAATTTAGTTTTATCTCAAACACATAGTTTAGAAATATTGGCTTAAACTTCCAAGAAGAGAGTGTCATTTTCATGAATGTGAGATGTTGTAGTTGTGGGTATCTATAGGAAAACAACGAGCTAGTCTAGTTAGTAAATACTATTGATTGGCTATTAGAGGACATCTGTGGCTACTTTCCCAAGTTCTGTGATTCAGTAACATAAGAAAATGTCACAAAGGGAGCACATTTCAAAAAATTAATAGCTATGATTTTGTAAAATATTTTACAGCCTGAATATTTGTTTTTCTTAATTAAAGAAAATACACAGGGCCCTCACATCAGCTCACTCCTCTCTTTTGAGAGAAAGGACCATGACACTGTTACCCCACAGAGTGACCTGAGAGACTTAACCAGACATAATACTTGACATCTGTACATTATCCAGTTTTTACCATGTAAAGGGCAACAGAATTTATGACCAATGAGAAATATGTAGTCTCAACTGAGTGCAAAATTTGGAAAGTATTAGGCAGACAGTGAGACCTCTATTATTATTATAATAGAAATGCTGATTAAAGATATACTTTCTTTAACAGATGTTAAAATGCCAATTCCCAAGCGATATGAGGTAATATATATTTCAAGCACCAATTAAGTGACATATTTTCTAAGATTTCAAAATTCTTTTAAGCAATGTATCCTTTTTGTAGCCCTATAATAAATAAATAAAATATAAATTTCCTGAGTCTTGGAAAATGCACATTTCTTATTAATTATATAAAATATGAATTCTTCTAAATGGTTCAGAAGTTTAAGTTATCACAGGTGAACATTAGGATTTTTTCACGTTCTAGAGACATGCATACCATACAACCATCTTGACTGTACTACTGTATTTTAAAAGGAGTAAAATAAACAATATCATTTAATATTAGGCAGTTAAGTACAAATATGCCAGATAATGTAGTAGAGATATTGCCAAAAATCTGTCACATTTGTGAATAAGCTTCGTGTGTCTGATAAGGTGGCTCACTTCATTGAAAAATAAAGCAAACCTCACAAACCTGACACAAGCTATTCTGTGCGAAATCCCACGCCATCTGCACAGCTAGGAAGTAGGGGTTAGATGCCTCTTTGCTGGTTCATTTCACCATGGATCCCACTTGCTGTAGGCCTCTCTACATCATGTTTCCAAAGGAGAGAAGTCACTTTGAGTGCAGGAACTTGTCCCCAGCAAAACAAAGCATGTGACCCCCTGATGCCATTTGACTGAACGATATTTAAAATTGGACAAAGATTTTTCCCTCATTAGATGCTGGCAGAGTTTTACTTCTTTTCAAAGTCTGTCATTCTTTCAACTGTGAGTCAGAGCTCAAGCTAACTAAAACCTGTGAAGGAAAGGATTTTGCGGGTTTTCATGGGGAATCTGTAATTCTTCTTTTTCAGAAGTAATTAAAAACTACACAAGAATTTTCTCTGGGGGCACTGGTACTGAACTCCTCCTGCACCTTCAGTTTGCTACATGGCTTGGGATCCACTCAGAGCCGGCTGGTGGCTCAGGCTCATTTGAGTGGGTGTCAGGCTGTTGTTTGAAGGGTCTCTGTGGTCTCGCTGGGGCGCTGGGCGCCTGTGTGTGGACTGCATGGAACTGTGTGCAGGTCCCTTGAGATTTCTCTTCTCAGCGAGGGCTCTGTATAAGGCTCCTGTGAGAGGTCTCTGTGAAGTCTATGTATTATCTCTGAGAGGTCCCTGTGTGGGGTGAGTGTGGGTCCCCGTGTGGGGTGAGTGTGGGTCCCCGTGTAGGGTGAGTGTGGGTCCCCGTGTGGGGTGAGTGCGGGTCCCCGTGCGGAACCAGTGTGGGTCGCCATGTGGAATCAGTGTGGGTCCCCATGTGGGGTGAGTGTGGGTCCCCGTGTGGGGTGAGTGTGGGTCCCCGTGTGGGATGAGTGCGGGTCCCCGTGCGGAACCAGTGTGGGTCGCCATGTGGAATCAGTGTGTGTCCCCATGTGGGGGGAGTGTGGGTCCCCGTGTGGGGTGAGTGTGGGTCCCCCTGTGGGGACTCTTAGTGGGGGGCCCTCCATTGCTGGCCTTTCTGCACCTCACAGAAGGAGAAGGGCAAAGGGACTTGCAGCTTCTTGTTTCTTGCTGCTCTGTCAGTGTCCCTCTGTGTCACTTCTCCCGACAGGTGCCTTGGGCGTCCAGCACCCTCAAACCCAGCACTCACCTCTTGGTGCCCCTGAGAGGACCCGGCAGCAGTCAGGCTCAGGGGCCCCGCTCTGTGCCAGCCTCTGCTGAGCTCTGGAGGTTGTGCTGTGCTCTGGGTCCCAGCCCCTCCCAGGGCCCCTGGCTGTGCCCCCAGTGCGGTGTCGGCCCCGGAGGAGGGGCCCAGAGGTGAGACCTGGCTCCAGGGAGAAAGCACAGCACAAGCAGGCCTGTGGCCGCTCCCCCTCAGCAGGTCCTGGTCCCGCATGTTGGGGTCCTGACAGGCATAGGGCAGGGCCATTCAAGCTGTCACCTGGATCAGGGGACCCTCCTGGAGCAGGACTCTGCAGCACGGGAGTGACTGTGACACAGAGCCCCGGATTGCTCTGTGGAATTGCTCCTGTCTCCCTGGTTTCCCGTGTGGACGGGCCGGGGAGGAAAGCTGACGGCACCCTCGTTCTCCGCAGGTCACTTCCAGCCCGCTGGGTGACACATCCTGTCTGCTGGCCTCTTCCCCCTCCAGGCTCTGGGGTGAGCAAGGCTGACAGCAGGTGAGACTTGCTACGACCCCAGCACAATCCCTGAGCCTGTGAAGTCCCACTTGTCCCCTGGGGGCCTCCTTGGGCCACGCGTGTAGGTAAAGGTCACAGACTGCGAGTCTGTCGTGAGCTCGCAGTCCTGTGAAAGTTGATTAAATACATTGTGGGGAAGTGAACCTTCCTTGCTTGGGGGCTCCACGGCCTCTGGGAGCCTGGCCCTCCGTGGAGGAGCTCCAGGGGCCTTCCCTCTGTCTGGGCTCTGGGAGCTGGAGTAGGGGGAGAGTCTGGGCTGGGGCCACCATAAGCCACTGGCCCCTGACTTCTTTTCTCTGGGCCTGTACACGGTGGTGGGACGCCAGGGGCTCCTTGGTCACTGCGCCATTTATGGGCGCCTCTGCCACTTGCCTCCTTCCCCTGCATCCCACCCTGGGGCACATGACAGACAGTGAGGTGACTGCACACACAGTCACACCCCTGCTCGTTCCCCAGGGGGCGGTGAGCACTGTGAGTAGGGCTGTCCTCTCCTCCGGGGCAGGGGTGGACGGCCCTCGGTGGCCTCCATGCTCGTCACCTCACACCCTCAGACCTGGGAGTGCGCGGTCCTCCTCCTCACCGCTGCTCCAGAGTGTGAGAAGGACAGAGGACGGGTGACGCTCCCGGCCCACCTCAATCCCAGCTCCATCGGGGAGAGAAGGAGCTTCCAGGGCAGGCATCATCTATCCCCACCAAGACATGGGGGCAAGGTTTCTGCCACGTCTGGACTCTGGGCTCCCTCCTTATTCTGACATGTGAACTTGTCTCTGACACTTTCTGGAGCCTGAGGGGAATTTCAGCCTCTGCAGACCCCTCCCCTACAGTCCCACAAGTTCAGGGTAGAGAGAGAGCAGGAGAGGACTGAGCCGGTTCCTGAGAAGGGGGAGGTCTTTAGGTTTAGTTCACCTTGACACGTCCTGAATGCTGTTGCTTGTTTCTGTAATGCTGCTATTGTGGAAACTTAAATGCAGTGAGGGAATTGAGGTGAGGATGGGTATTCCATGCTGGGATCAACCTCCCTCCATGGCCCCATCCCATCTGGAAGCCAAAGCAGGCACCTGGGAAGAGTGGACCCTGATCCCTTCCCTTCCCCCCAGCAGGGCACAGACAGAGGCCACCACCTCTCATGAGAAGAAACATTTATTTTGGGAAACAAAAATTGTGGTAGGAAGAAGCCATTAACACATAGACAATGTGTTAACATGAGAAGAAACAGGTTTTCTTTTTATGAACTGCACTTTTTCTTGCACTGCTTTCCTACCGGGAGAGGCATGAGAAGCACGCTCTGGTTGACCAGAGGGAACACAGATGGCGCAGGTGGCCTGAGTCACCTGCCACCCTTGGTCTGTGCTGGCAGGGTCTGACTGGGGACTCCAGTTCCCTGGGTGGGAAGGCCAACTTGTCGCCCCTGCCTCTGGTATGCTTGCTGTTGTTAAGGTAGCTGTGGTCCTTGCGGGTGGCTTGGTGACTGTAGGCTGTATCTTTCAACACTCTTCTCTGTTCTGAAGAGGAGAGAACCCTGTGGTAGTGGGAATGCCCCTCTGCTGGGGCCGGGAGCTGTTCTGGGTGCTGATTTAACTCTGAGGCACAGAGTCCTTGGTGAAGCCCCAGTTTGTCTACTAGGGCCTGTCCAACAGCTGTTCCAATCGCCCGAGGATCAATAGCCCTGCTCTCTACAACAGATTTGCCTTTGATTGGCTCCTGGTGGTGAGCAGTGGCTGATACAGGCTTGCCTTTTTGAAGGGATTCTTCTGTTCCTTTGCCTTTTTTATTGCGGCTAAGATACTGCAGAAAGCGCCTTGTCCATTTTTTGCTTTCTGGTGAAAGCTCTCTCTTCTCTGGCGAGAGCTGGGGGTGTTTGCTCCCAAGGGACTCTCCTCTTTCCCTGACCTGAGAAGCGTGGCTCATCCCACTTGCTTGAGAAGCCTTTAGTGCTGAAGACCTTTCTTCATACTCTCCCGGTTTGGGCCTCCAATCGTCCTCCCTCTCATCAGTTGGGGCAAACATCTTGCTCTGGCTGTTCATTTCTTCATCCTCTTCTGGTTTGAGCCTCTCACAGACCTCCCCATCATCAGTTGAGGCAAACTGGCCCTTACACGGGTCCCTAACCTTTGCTTTCCTGGGTTCCTGTTGTCCCTGGTTGCTTCTCGTTTCTTCGTGTTCTCCTGGTTGCAGTCTCCTAACGCTCCTGCACTCCTCAGCTGGGGCAAGCGTCTCGCTCTGGCTTCTTGTTTCTTCATGCTGTCCTGGTTGGGGCTTCGTGAAACCCCTCCACTCCTCAGCTGATGCGAGCACCTCCGTCTGGCCCTTCATTTCTTCATGCTCTTTCGGTTGGGGCCCCTTAAAGTCCCTCCGCTCCTCAGTTGGGGCAGACATCTTGCTCTGGCTGTTCATTTCTTCATCCTCTTCTGGTTTGAGCCTCTCACAGACCACCCCCTCATCAGCTGAGGAAAACTGGCCCTTACATGGGTCCCTAATTTTTGGTTTCCTGGGTTCCTCTTGTCCCTGGCTGCTCCTCATTTCTTCATGCTTTCCAGGTTGGAGCCTCTTAGCGCCCCTCCGCTCCTCGGTTGGGACAGACATCTCGCTCTGGCTCTTGAATGAGTCCGTACGTGTTGGGTTTCTGAACTCCCGCGGCCCCCGGCTGCTCCGTTCACTCGCGTTGAGGTCACATGGCACCGCCTGGAACGCGGGCGCGTCCTCACTGGCACGTTCCCTCTGGGAACCGGAAAGAGACCTATGAGAAGCCAAGGTGTCTGCAGGAAGGAGCACATCCGCGTGAGAGTCTTGAAGGAGCTCCCCAGTGGCACGGCCTTGAGCCACCTGTGTTTTAAGGCATGGCTCCTTTGGATGTTGGGCAACTGACTTTGTTGGTAGTGACAGGGTTTTCCTAGCGGCTGGAAACCCCAAGACAGTCCCATTCTCCCAGCTTCTGCCCATGAGGTTGACTGTGGGCATCTGATAAGGCAGTCTGCCCTCCTGTCCAGTCAGAGGGGCCTCTGAGGGCCCATAGCTGTCACCAGGTGAAGTCTTTCCCAGGGCCCTCTGGATTTCTGTATGCTCAGGTGAGGGAACAGGGAGGGGACTCACCAGGGTGGGAACTGTTGCTTTTGTTATCACTTTCATTCCCTGATGGGGCTGAGGTTTTCCCAAGAACTTATTAGCAAAGTTGGCTTTTGAGTGTGCCCCAGATTGCCAGGTGGCAGAGGGGGAAAAGGTGGACCTTGGAGAGGACAAGGGTTGAGCCCCACATGGCTTGAGATTTATGGGCTCAAAGGCCTGTTTGGGTAGGCCCCACCTGTGCCTTACCCGCCACCTTATAATATGTGCTTCCAGCATCTGCCGAATGCTTGGACTGAGGAAGGAAAGCATACGGGAGGAGTTTACACAGGGTTTCCAAGACTTCAAGGGTGCTAGATTTCTGATTTCCTCGTGAGGGTGGGGCTTAGGAAAAACACAGTTGGCAGCAAGGCAGGATTGACACACAATCACAGGGATCAAACCTTGATTAATCTGCGTCGACTTTGTGCTCAAATGGGCTTTCAAGATTTCTTCTAGATGTTTCTTCTCTGGGCTACTGGGTAAACAGTTTCCAGAGTCACTCATCAAGGGCCTCATCAGGTATCTTTCAGACTCCTTTTCAGAGTTTCTTTGCAGAAACTTCCCTGGGAGCCTGGCCCTGGAGGAAGCTTTTGAGATCCTCCTCAGACATGGCCTTAGACCCTTGCCGAAATCCTTCCCTGGTTGAAATTGCATTTGACCCTTCCTATGGGATCTCCTAGGGCGCCTGGACCTTATCTTCTGTGGGTCCAGTCTCCTTTTGCCTGTAAAAGCAGAGGGCTGCCAGGGTCCCTGCTTGCCCTGTGCCTGATAAGTCCTTAAAACTTGGCACTGAGAGGAACTCAGTTCCAGAGACAGAGACAGGTGGATACTGAGGCACAGGCCCCTCTTGGTTTGATCTTTGATGAGCCTCTTTTGAAGATGTTGCTTCTGGAGATCAGGGCCAATTAAGTCCTCATGATGAATAGAAACTGACCTTTGGGCCTGAGAGCGCCCCCTCTCTTGGGGAAGGTTGAGACTGAGTTGGCTAAAGCCTTTCTGAGATCTTTTGACCACAGAGGATGAAGGCTTCCCACTTTTCAGTTGCTTCTGCAACAAGGGGCATTTCAGACATTGAGTTTCAGTTGGGATAAAATATGGTGTCTTGTTCTGAAATGTAGGACAGTCTAGTCCACAGGTACTCATCTGGGGTGGAGAATAAGGTGGTCTGAATGGGAGAGAAGATGGGAGGTAGGGCTGGGCCTGGATCTGAGCCAGAGGTGGGGACTGGCACGGAGGCAAGGTTTGAGTGAAAGGCTGGGGTGGGACCCCCGGGCAGGGCAAGACTGCGGCCTGGGAAGGGCCTAAAGGTATTCTAGGTTGAATTGAAACTGGAAAGCCATTAGAAACTCCACTGAATAAAACAAAGGGTGCCTGCTGTTGAGTAGAGCTCCTAGTAGCCACCAGGGGCTCGCTGTGCAGAGAGGGGTGACCCCAGTAGAGCTGGGTGTATGTCAGTTCCAAGTGGTCCCTCAAGACCTCGGAGTGTAAGAGCTGCCGAGGACCGGGTAGCTGCTCTGTTTTGTCTTTCCTGTTCCAGAAAGATTGAGGGGTTGTGTTGTCCTGCTCAGCACCCAGTGATTTCCACACATTCCCTAAAGTGTTCAGGTGGTAGTCTGAGCTCATTTGTTCCGAGAATGACCCATCCTTTTCTTTCCCCTTATGAATCTTTAGTTCTACTTTCATGGTGATTAGAATCTCCAGCAGCTTCTGGACTTCAGGGTTGACAAGTGAGGGGCTACCAGTCTCTACCTGCTTGTCTGTGGGCTCTTCCTGGAACGGGGCCCCTGGTGGCTGGTGGGACAGGTGTTCTTGCCGGGACTCACTCTGTGATGAGGTGGGGAAGAACAAGGTCTTGGTAGTCTTCCACCAGAAGGACAGGAACAAAATGGGATAGCACGCGAGGCCAAGACTAAAGATGGCTGCGATGGTAGATGCCAAAAAAGAGTTACCTGGAGGTGAGCTCTTGGCAACAGTGCCAAGGGTGATTTTCTTCAAGTTGGATTGGTCTTGAGGTTCTTTTGACAGGGTGGAGGCCACAGGTAAAGAACCCTGGGTCAGAGGAGCCAGGGCAGCTGATGGGCACGTGGCAGGAACAGCCTCTTCTGCAGGTTCCCTGCAGGGCGGGTGGGCTCCAGCAGACGCTGCTCTGCACACCTCACCAGGGGGGTCTTGATAGGAGAGCTGATGAGAGCTGCCCTTGTCAGGGAGCCTGCCCAGGTGGCTTCAGGAGACATGAGGCACAAGCTGCAGCCAGGAGCGCCCAGGGCCAGGAGGGCTGGGCAGGCCAGGCAGGGGTGGGCACCTGTGGCCCACGGCCCTCCACGGCCCCCATGCTGACTTCACAGTGCTCCTGCTGTCCCTTACCCCAGGGCTTTGGCCGTACCCCACCCTCAGCGCTCCCCCTCCCAGCTCAGCCCCAGGCTGCCTGCAGCCCAGGTGTCACACCATAGGCTTTGGGTGGAAGAAGAACCCAGGAGAGAAGGGGAAAATTCTTTACCTTTGTAGACGTGAAGTCAGGGCCCGAACCTCTTCCAGGCAATCTCTGAAAACTGGAAAACAGCAGACTGGGTCATGGTGGTGAAGGCAAGGGCTTAGGGGGTCTTACAGGAGGCTAAGTGCTGTGTCCCTTTAAGGGGACACCATTGGGAGATTGGAGCCCGAGCACCAGCGTCCAGGGCCACATGATCCCTGACAGTGATGGCGAAGCTCATGAAAGGGTTTATCATTTACAAAGTACTTCCATATCCATTACCCCTTGCTGCCCTCCCATCCTCCCTGTGGGGGACAATGGGCAGGGGTCACATCACAGAGGAATCTGAGCAAAGTTAAACAACTTGTCCACGGTCGGACCTGGAGGTCCCACCTCCCAATCCAGGCGCTATTGGTCCACTGTAGCCCACACACCCCTGCTGGGCCACACCCTTTTCCGGGCCCCTTACTGCTTCATTGTGCACATGGACTCTGGGAAGTATCTGGGTTCTGCTCTCCTTCCCAGGAACCTCCCTGAGGGTTCTGTTTCTTGAGGCACAGGCCCTGCCACTGGCCTCCTCGGAGCCTGTGGAGTGGGCCCTCAGGGCTGGGAGAGATGGGGCCCAACCCTCGGGGCACACAGGGCTGGATGGCACAACTTACCTTTCAAAGCTCTGTTTTTCATCTTAACCTTGCGTTTCCCCCTCCACTCCGTCTGATGCTGAGAGACAGAAAAAACGAGGACCTGGGACCCAATTCTCACTCTCCCCTCTCTAGACAAGCATCAGACACTCAGTGTCCATACATAATAGGACTTTTTACATTTAACTAACAGAGCTCTGTGGTTTTTCTTTCCTTTCACTCATTTTTAAAGAGGATAAAAATATTTTCTGTTTTCCTTCTCTGTGAAGAACATAAAGAAGGATTTTCAATGTGAGATTCACCCTGGATTTCTTTTGTCACTGTTCCTCTGCTCAAGAAACACACACGTTCTCTGAACTACGGGTTCATCTGAGCTCCAGCAGGTGGGTCTCTGCTTCCCGAGGCCAGGGCCACTCCAACCCCCGCTCTGAGGCTCTCAGGGCCTCAGCACTGCCAGCAGATCAGCCCTCATCCGAGACACGTGTTCACAGCTGGTGATCCATTGCTCATGGGCCTGTCCTCTGGCTGAGATTGAACTCAGTATCCAGTCCTCGACCTCTGGTCACTGTGTGTGAGACTTGCCCTGGAGCCCTCTACCACACCTGGACAACTGGTCTGAGATCTTTGGATACAAATCCTAGTGTTCACTCTATCCCCTGCCCAGGCTGGCTTGCCCTTAGAGGGATGACGTCCTATTGTTAGGAGTAGATGTCCTATTCTTTCCCATTTCAGGAGTCTCTGAAGTTGATTCAGAAAAGTGGAAATAATAATAGAAAAGAAGGGAGAAGCATGTGCTTGTGGGTCTGGCCCAAGGGTTCCTTACCTTCGTGATGTTTCCATGTTTCCTAGGAGGTGGTGAAGATAGATTATTCTGGAGGTAGGAGACTAACAGGAAATAGAGCCCCAGTCCACACAGAAAGCCAAGGATGGTGGCACTCGCCCAGGAAGTGCGACTGGAGTACAGCCAAGTATCAAAAGTGCTTTTCAGAGAAAAGAGAGGATTCTCCATCATCTGAATCACATTGCTGGCTTCAGGCAACTGAGCACAGGATGTGTACTTGGGGACTGATGTCCTAGGCCTACATCATAGAGCTGTGGTCTGGTCACAAAGGGCTCTTGAGGGTGGAGGAGGGAGTAATAGAGGAGGAGGCTGGACCACGGCCCCTCCCCACCATCCGCCCCACAGCTCTATCCCTCCACCCTCATGGGTCTTCTAGACCTTAGTCAATTTTCTATTCATTACACCTGGAAATCACATTTTTCCTGGTTCCTCAGATCTCTTGGGGATTTCGAAAGATTCCCTTTCTCTCCTATTGAATCATTACTTATTTCAGCAGAAGCTGAAGATACAATAGGAAGGCCATTAATATACAGTACACTTTTTGCTTCCCTTTCCAATTTTAGTGATTCTGGAATCATCATTTAATGTTGTGATAATATTCAATTGAGAAAATTAAGTTTTCTGTTTTTTGACAAATAATTTGAGCCCTCAACAAACAAAAGTTTGTTTGTTTTTTTTATTAAATCAAGTGGTCTGCGGATTATCCAGTTCATTTGGATAATACCCGCCATAGGTATGGATCTCTTTCTAATTAATGTTGTTTGGAGAGAAAGATGAAAACAGCTTTTTACAATTTAAATGTCATTGGTCTCCTGTCAGAATACGTTTTTATTGTGCTTTATCATACAAGATGGTACATTTCCCTACTACTTCCTCAGCATCTGTCAGGTATATTAGGAAATGGGTTTTTTCCTCAGGTAATTGCTCAAATCTATAAGATGGTTTTAGGTCTACTCTCTCTGACCTGTTTTGACCTTTAAACCTCTTCGAGTCCTAGATGCACGTTGCATCTCTTTCTAAGATCCTGGGAGGTGTGGCCATTTGAAAAGCCTTCACTTTTTATCGCCATTGATATTTACTGTTATACCTCTCTGCGAGGGCTGCTTGATGGGGGTGTCACATGAACATTCCCCCTGCTTGTTTTCTGTGCTTTATGGGAGTCATGTGAGCTTTCTGTTTTAGATAATTTACTATGTTCTCCACTGTGGACAAAGCAGGGAGTGAGCATATTGCTGTAAGGCAAAACAGCATGATTGATAAGGTGGGTGTAAAACAAGCCAAGAGTCGTGGTCCTCATGTGTGTAATAGGTTCCATCAGGTGAGGGACAAGTGGAAGTGATGCAAAGAGAGAGAATGGAAATGAAACTAAGAAATAATCTCTCCGTTTTTATTTTCTTTAATGTCACCAGCCTGGATGAAAAGACTTCAAAGCACATAGAACCAATGAGTCAAAAATTATATTGTAATTATACATCCATTATTTTCATGTGAGTTCTTAGATCATGTTTTACCAGGTATTTTTCTGAAACATTTTTCTGAATAAATGGAAAGGTGTTCCTGATAGGCAGGAAAGGCAGATATCAACATTTTACAATTGACTTCAGAGATGTAGAGAGCTGGAAAGAGTGTTGTTGGAAATTAATGACTTTTTTCAAACCCTTCCTAAAACTGAGGTTGCAGGACAAGCAACCAACAGGAACTCTAGAGAGTGACAGGCACCTGCAGGGAGAAACAGCAACTTGACATTCATTTACTTAAAACAGACACAGACTGAATGAATTATAAGCCCAGAGATTAAACTAGACAATTTTAACAAATTGAGCAACAAAACAAACAACCAAATACCGGATTATAAACCAAAGAATAAAATAAATGTCCATGAGTCCATACTTATATAAATAAATCATTGACCAGAAAAATAAATTACAGAAAAATTACAAATAATATATAAAGATATTTAGATATTCCTGCCTCCAAGAAGTGGAGTTTTATTTTGATCATGTATTGGGTTTAGTGGTGGGTTTCTAGCTAACAGAGATTTGAGAGAGAAAAAGAATTAACTTTACAGTGAATAAACCTGGCAGGTACCACCTAAGTCTAGTGGTCCTGATAACATCCTCAATTATGTCGTCTTGAAATCATGTACCCTCTGATATGATGCATAAGAAAAGCATTCACCTCTGTACTATGCTTCCCCCAAACCCATAACCCAAGTCTAATCATGAGAAAATATCAGAAAAAAGCAAAATGAGAGATATTCAAACTTGAAAAAGTCATGAAAGTCAAGAAAAGACTGAGAAGCTCTCACAGATTGAGGATGACTAGGCAGATAGATAACTAAATGCAACATGTTCTTATTTGGATCCGGATCAGACAAAGGACATTAATGGAAAGACTTGGTGAAAGTAGAATGAAGTCTGCAGTTTACTTAATAGTGTAGTACCAATGTTAATTTCTTAGTATTAACAACTGTACTATGGTTATATAAGATGTTAACATTAAGAGAAGCAGTTTCCAGAAGTCATCACTCCTATCCTTACGATAAGGAAAATCTGGAAAAACTGGAAATCAACAATTCTTTCCCATTTCAGGAGTCTCTGTAGGTGATTCAGAAAAGTGGAAATAATAATAGAAAAGAAGGGAGAAGCATGTGCTTGTGGGTCTGGCCCAAGGGTTCCTTACCTTCGTGATGTTTCCATGTTTCCTAGGAGGTGGTGAAGATAGATTATTCTGGAGGTAGGAGACTAACAGGAAATAGAGCCCCAGTCCACACAGAAAGCCAAGGATGGTGGCACTCGCCCAGGAAGTGCGACTGGAGTACAGCCAAGTATCAAAAGTGCTTTTCAGAGAAAAGAGAGGATTCTCCATCATCTGAATCACATTGCTGGCTTCAGGCAACTGAGCACAGGATGTGTACTTGGGGACTGATGTCCTAGGCCTACATCATAGAGCTGTGGTCTGGTCACAAAGGGCTCCTGAGGGTGGGGGAGGGAGTAATAGAGGAGGAGGCTGGACCACGGCCCCTCCCCACCATCCGCCCCACAGCTCTATCCCTCCACCCTCATGGGTCTTCTAGACCTTAGTCAATTTTCTATCCATTCCACCTGGAAATCACATTTTTCCTGGTTCCTCAGATCTCTTTGGGATCTCGGCTTGAACCCACCATTTTCATAGCCTTTGAAACTCTGAAATTCTCCCAGGATTTTGGCTGTTTCCCAACGATTTTAACTCTCAGAATCTCCTTTGTTCACAATTCCATCGTTTTTTCATCTCGCATATTTACATTTAAGTTGTATCAATACTTTCTCAGCAAATTTCAGTTATACAATACAGTATTATCAACTCTGGTCACCATGTTGTACATTAGATCCTAAGACTTTCATCTCATACAAAGTTTGTACCCTGTTGCCACCCTCTCCTTATTTCCCCCAACCCTAGCCCTTGGCAAACACTCCTCTGTTTCTATGAGTTTGACTTTTTTCTGTGTGGATTCTGTATATAATTGATAATAGGCAGTATTTGCCTTTCTCTGTCTGGCTTTCACTTAGCATGATGTCCTCTAGATTCATCCACATTGTTGCAAATATGAACACCACTTTTCCCATATAATAAGTTTTTTACTTTCATCAACCCAGAAATAGAACTTTTTTTATACTTATTTAATTTTGAATATTTAATTTGTTATACTTTCCATCCACCTTTGCCGACTTCACTCAGAATAATTAACACAAAAATTCAAACTAATGATGATTATTTCAAATTTACAAAACCAAGTATAACAAAAAGATAAGTAATTTAACCTCTAAATGATATGTTTTGTGTTAGTAACATTATATACTTCTGAAGTTAGAAAAGCTTCACAAAGACTGTACACACACACACACACACACAATTTTGACAGACGAATGCAGTATATTCAAATCCAAAAATTAAGCATGTCCTCATTTTCTCTAAATCTTTTGTATATTGTCTTGACCACATTTCTTCTCACTCTGCCCAAAATAGACAGTCTCCATTCTCCAGAGTTTAGAAACATGTGTGGAACACCCAGAAGTCAGAAATGGGTTAGGTGAGCTTAGGTTCTCATCTTTAGAGTAGACACTGGGACTGGAGGACCAAGGCCTGGGTTAAAGTCATCTACAGTAGCCTTTTCTGATATCCCTAGTGTGTTCTACACATATTCTCTTTTTCATAATACACCTTGCCTTCCCCCTCCTACCCTACCCTCTCCAGACCCTGGAGCTTCGAGTCTTGCCTGTACCTTATAGAGAGGGCACTTTGAGTCTTATAGGAAATCCCCTATGACATCATTGGACATCCCTTTTGGCAGGTGGAATTGGGTATTCACTTAGGGATTGTACTTTTTAATCACTAGCTGGTTAATTTTTCTTAATATGTGAAATATTTATTTGGCTATACTGTCATGAATGTACATGTTCAAGAACATGTCTCTAGCATCTACTGTTGCTTTTATTACAGTCTCTTCACCCTTTATGATATTGTCACTGGGGCATGACAGTCCTCAGTGTGAACAACTAGGGCACCTGAGGAGCATGGAGGTCCCTAATTTAGACAACTAGAATCAATGGAGATCATGGTGGGTCCTGATTTCTGCTTCATTTGCAGGGGGACTTATGACTGAAATGTGAGTCTCATCTTGACCTAGAAAATCAGGCTTGGGCATGCAAAGAATCACCTTCCAATATGATTCTGTGAGATAATGGAAAATATATATTGGTCTCTGCCACCAGTGCCTGGCACAGAGCTCCTGAAGCTCTTGTGATTTCCTGGGTGATAGGAGTGTCTTTTTTTTTTAAATTAATTTTTATTGGGTTATAGTTGATTTGCAATGTTGTATTAGCTTCTGCTGTACAGTAAGGTGAATCAGTTATACATAGACATATACACACTCTTTTTTAGATTCTTTTCCCATATAGGTCATTACAGAGTATCGAGTAGAGTTCCCTGTGCTATACAGTAGGTCGTTATTAGTTATCTATTTTATATAAAAGTGTCTTTTTGTGATAGGGATGGGGCAGGCACGTGGCTATGAGCGAGCAACCATCAGCAGTCCCACTCAGCCACTGGTTGGCTTTGCAGTGGGCCCCTCCCCCTCCCCTTCCTCTGTTTAAAAGGAGCCTGAATTCAGACTGGAGGAAGATGGTTCTTTGAGACACTAGTCTACCATCTTCTCAATCTGCTGGCTTTCTGAACAAAGTCATTATTCCTTACCCCAACACCTCGTCTCCTGATGTACTGGTCTGTCGTGCAGCGAGCAGAGTGAGCTTGGGCTTGGTTTCATTTTGCTCTCGTGAGGTGACTCTGGGTGGGCTCCTGGATGGCTCCTGGGTGAGGGCTGGTCACCAGAAAGACCAAGCCATGATGCAGGCTTGACCTTTTTAGCCCCACCCCACTATTCTCTTGAGAAGGGAGAAGGGCTAAAAAGGGAGTTAATGACTGATCACATGCCTACATGAGGAAGTTTCCGTAAAAATCCCTAAAGCACAGGATTTGGAGAGTTTCCAGGTGGGTGAATACATCCACATTCTGGGAGGGTGACACACCCCAACACTGCGGGGACAGAAGCCCCTGAGTTTGCGACCTTCTCAGATATCATCCTATGTATCTCTTCATCTGAATGTTCATCTATAGCTTTTCTCATATCCTTCGATAAACTGGTAAATATAAGTATTTCCCTGAATTCTGTGAGCCACTTTGGCCAATTAATGGAACCCGAGGAGGGGGTCTTGGGCATCATTTCCTGAGTACAAATTATTGATTCTCTGAACCCTTTTGTACACATGAGTGCTTAGATATTCACCTTTGTAGGTATTAGACAGTTACACATACAAACACTTACAGATTATGGAAAGATGATTTTTTACCTGATAAAAAGATAATCTTGGTTATACCAAAAGAGGTCTTGTATAAGTTGTTCTTATTACCCTAAGCTAGTATATTTATTTCCAATTTATGCATATTTTGATCACAGAATAATTTGTTGTATAGTTAACTCTCTTAGTAGTCACCAAAATCATGTTTAATGTCTTCCTCAAGAGATAAGACAACTTTATACTTAACAAGTCAAACAAAGGTCTCTTTCTGGAGCTGGGACTGAAATTCAAGTCTGCTACTTTATTGCCTCTTATCATCAAATGATGTAGGAACAAATTAAGAAAAATATAGAAGAATGTCAAGTAAGATAGTGGGTATACTGTGAGTTATTTTATTTACTTCGTATTTAAAAACACATAACACTTGTGAAGCGTCAGGTATGGTTCCATTTAAAATACTGACCATTTAATAGTTTAATAGTTTATGTGTGACATAAATAATGTATATCTGTGGGATCTAACACAAAAAAAGAGCATCACAAGCATGTCTGAAAATAGAATTGCTCTTAGCAATGTCAGACCATAACTGTGCAGTTTGTCAAGGTGTTCTTACTATGAAATTCCCAGTGTATCACTTTTCACTGAAACTTCTGATGATATGCATTTCAACCCTACTTTGCTGTTTTGATCAAGGTTTTCCTTCTTTCTACACTTTTACAACAGTACTGTAACATCGTAAGCATGATTCAAAGTGTAGTTCTTTAAAAACTTCCTTTAAGAGAAGTTTAGAGAATCCTGCAAAGTACATTTCTCCACATGTATCATCCTACTTCTGTCAAACCACTTAGCATTTGCTTGATAGCGGAATCATCTATGGATATGTCTGACTTTTCTCCTAGATAGCAAATTTCTGGAGAGCAGGGACAGTTTTGGGCAGATTCAAGCAACATGGAGAAACCCTGAGATTCTGTGGGCCCAGGCGTCCCTCTTGCATGCAAGGCCTAGGTAGGGTTTGAGCCGGGTGACTTGCCCAAGATCATATGTCTAGTTTGTGGCAGAAATAGGCCTATCACACAGTCCCTTGACTCTTAGTCCTGTATTTTTATACCACACAGCTCAAGCCAACTGTGACCTGATTGTCCTTGTATAGTGAAGATGGCCTTCCAATAAGCCAATAAGTAGATATTGGGCACTAAAATATGCCTAACATAGCAGCATGGGACTAAGGAGGAAATAAAAGAAAACTAATAGGAACCATCATGTATTTATTATTATGCCACCAAATAGAATTTTTTAGCCTTCATCCTTATAGTAAAGTACCAGTTTGGGGAAATAGCCCACTACCTTTGCTCATTTATGCACCGCAGATAATATGAATTGTCATTGGATCTGAAGACAATGTATGTGTTGACTTTAGTATCACAGATCTTATCTTCACTGTGCTATATTTTGCTTATGATCTGTTTATGAATTATGCATCTATGTTTATGAGGGAGATTGTGGTTCTTCCTGAAATGAAAGGTTCCTGGTCTTATTAACAGCTATGCCACGACCTCCACCATAGTCTTCCAGTTTGCCTGTTTCTTTGGTCTCAGCATTCTCTGCTATGACACACAATGCTAATGTCTGGATTGCGACACATGTAAATTCCAGCAAGGTGGAAGGAATGAAAGAGGATGAGAGAAATCTAGCACTGCCAGAAATTAAGAAGTGAAAAATCTTGGGGAAATGGGAATGGACACAAAAACCATTAAAGAGAGTTTATTTCATGAAGACAAGGTTGTTTTCACATTCAAAAAAATCAATCATTATTACACATCATATTTATAGGATAAAGGAGGAAAGTCCAATGATCACCTTAGTAGATGCAGAAAAAGAATTTGGTGTAACCCAGTATGTTAAATGACTTATTTTTCTATTGCATCATATTCTTGACAATCCTAATGTTGTTTCTTGTATTTAACAAACTCTAAAACCTAATCCTGCTCAGTACTTTTCTAGGCTTACATGTATATTTCTTATGAAACCTTTAGGGCATGTGTTTAGAATGTAAATCAATAAGAAAACTCTTCCAGAAAACCTAATCCAACTAGGATAGTGTGTATAGTAGAGAGGAACCCTCGTGTTAAATAAAGACCCCTCCCCTAAAAAATTAAGCAGTATCATATTGGATTATTTCCCTGACCTATGTGATGATTTTTATCTCTGTAATAAAAGAAGCCATAAGTATAGGAAGTGCCTGCTGCTCAGTTATTAAGGTGAATTTCAGAAAGATTCCCTTTCTCTCCTATTGAATCATTACTTATTTCAGCAGAAGCTGAAGATACAATAGGAAGGCCATTAATATGCAGTACACTTTTTGCTTCCCTTTCCAATTTTAGTGTTTCTGGAGTCATCCTTTAATGTTGTGATAATATTCAATTGAGAAAATTAAGTTTTCTGTTTTTTGACAAATAATTTGAGCCCTCAACAATCAAAAGTTTTTTTTTTTTTAATTAAATCAAGTGGTCTGCGGATTATCCAGTTCATTTGGATAATACCCGCCATAGGTATGGATCTCTTTCTAATTAATGTTGTCTGGAGAGAAAGATGAAAACAGCTTTTTACAATTTAAATGTCATTGGTCTCCTGTCAGAATACGTTTTTATTGTGTTTTATCATACAAGATGGTACATTTCCCTACTACTTCCTCAGCATCTGTCAGGTATATTAGGAAATGGGTTTTTCCCTCAGGTAATTGCTCAAATCTATAAGATGGTTTTAGGTCTACTCTCTCTGACCTGTTTTGACCTTTAAACCTCTTCGAGTCCTAGATGCACGTTGCATCTCTTTCTAAGATCCTGGGAGGTGTGGCCATTTGAAAAGCCTTCACTTTTTATCGCCATTGATATTTACTGTTATACCTCTCTGCGAGGGCTGCTTGATGGGGGTGTCACATGAACATTCCCCCTGCTTGTTTTCTGTGCTTTATGGGAGTCATGTGAGCTTTCTGTTTTAGATAATTTACTATGTTCTCCACTGTGGACAAAGCAGGGAGTGAGCATATTGCTGTAAGGCAAAACAGCATGATTGATAAGGTGGGTGTAAAACAAGCCAAGAGTCGTGGTCCTCATGTGTGTAATAGGTTCCATCAGGTGAGGGACAAGTGGAAGTGATGCAAAGAGAGAGAATGGAAATGAAACTAAGAAATAATCTCTCCGTTTTTATTTTCTTTAATGTCACCAGCCTGGATGAAAAGACTTCAAAGCACATAGAACCAATGAGTCAAAAATTATATTGTAATTATACATCCATTATTTTCATGTGAGTTCTTAGATCATGTTTTACCAGGTATTTTTCTGAAACATTTTTCTGAATAAATGGAAAGGTGTTCCTGATAGGCAGGAAAGGCAGATATCAACATTTTACAATTGACTTCAGAGATGTAGAGAGCTGGAAAGAGTGTTGTTGGAAATTAATGACTTTTTTCAAACCCTTCCTAAAACTGAGGTTGCAGGACAAGCAACCAACAGGAACTCTAGAGAGTGACAGGCACCTGCAGGGAGAAACAGCAACTTGACATTCATTTACTTAAAACAGACACAGACTGAATGAATTATAAGCCCAGAGATTAAACTAGACAATTTTAACAAATTGAGCAACAAAACAAACAACCAAATACCGGATTATAAACCAAAGAATAAAATAAATGTCCATGAGTCCATACTTATATAAATAAATCATTGACCAGAAAAATAAATTACAGAAAAATTACAAATAATATATAAAGATATTTAGATATTCCTGCCTCCAAGAAGTGGAGTTTTATTTTGATCATGTATTGGGTTTAGTGGTGGGTTTCTAGCTAACAGAGATTTGAGAGAGAAAAAGAATAACTTTACAGTGAATAAACCTGGCAGGTACCACCTAAGTCTAGTGGTCCTGATAACATCCTCAATTATAAGTCATCTTGAAATCATGTACCCTCTGATATGATGCATAAGAAAAGCATTCACCTCTGTACTATGCTTCCCCCAAACCCGTAACCCAAGTCTAATCATGAGAAAATATCAGAAAAAAGCAAAATGAGAGATATTCAAACTTGAAAAAGTCATGAAAATCAAGAAAAGACTGAGAAGCTCTCACAGATTGAGGATGACTAGGCAGATAGATAACTAAATGCAACATGTTCTTATTTGGATCCTGAACAGACAAAGGACATTAATGGAAAGACTTGGTGAAAGTAGAATGAAGTCTGCAGTTTACTTAATAGTGTAGTACCAATGTTAATTTCTTAGTATTAACAACTGTACTATGGTTATATAAGATGTTAACATTAAGAGAAGCAGTTTCCAGAAGTCATCACTCCTATCCTTACGATAAGGAAAATCTGGAAAAACTGGAAATCAGCAAGTTTTCATAGACTCATCAAAGAACTAAAGTTGCAAGGCTAATTGTCACCCCAAAATTTGGAGAGACAGGCACATCCAGAGAGATATAGGAGCCAAGATCTGCTTACTTGCAGCAGGAGCCATAGACTAGCAGGATGACTTAAAAGGTAATTTTGACAAACTGCTGGAAGCCAAGGATGACTAGTTGAGAGGGAGAAAATCCTGGGAGCCAGACTCTTGGAGGGCATTACCTTCAGGAACCCCTGCAGGCTCTCATGGTGAGGATGGAGAGAGGTGCCCTGGTGGCTCTGGAGGGGGTGGGGACGAAGGGGTGGCAATGGAGCTTTCTATGTAGCAGAATCTTACTCTCCAGAGAAAGGACTTGGCCAGAGTGCAATTCTGAAATCTTATCCCAGCTAGAGGAAATAAATTCTCCCCCAATTCAGCCTTCTACATCCTTCCTTTCTCATGTGATGCGGTGTGTTGGGGGAACATGTCAGCAGGGGATAGGGCTTCAAGGAAATGCTGCAGCCAAGGGAAGGCGTAGGGGCAGGAGAAAGAGCCATATCCTTGGGGAGAGTCAGAAACAGTTGTGAAGGCCACACCCTCAAACAGAGTCCCACTAGAGACTGGGATTTACTGCAAGATTATAGAATGTTTTCCCTCCCGCACAGTTCACCATCACACCCGCAGGCCTCCAGGATAGTTAAGAGTAGATCACAGCCAAGAGAACTGCAAGACACAGACTCAAGCTGAGCAACAGTACTTAGGGAAACCCCCAAATCAAGATGAGAGACAAGGGACTTCCCTGGTGGTCCAGTGGTTAAGACTCTGTGCTCCCAATTCAGGCGGCCCAGGTTTGATCCCTGGTCAGGGAACCGGATCCTGAATGCCGCAACTAAAACCCGGCTCAGCCAAATAAATAAGTATTAAAAAAAAAAAAAAAAAAAGAGGAGAGACAAAAACAAGGACATTAGAGGAATTTGAAGCCTTTGGCACCTATGTTACCACAAACATTAAAAACAGAGCAACTGACAAAGATCAGAAAATTATATCTACATAAAGGAGGAACTTCCAAGGAGAAATGAATGCTGGTAAAATGAAATCCTTGAGTTTTCTGCTTCTTAATCAATCTAAAAAATAACTTTTATCAGCCCTGGTGGCCTAAAGGATAACATATAACTGTTTTAAGGGACAATAGTAACAATGTGTTAAGGAATTATGGCACATGGATAAGTGAAATTAATGACAGCCACGTCACAAGGATGGGAGAAAAGAATTGGGAATACTATGTTATAAAGTTCCTGCACCCATCAAGTGGTGTAGTGTTATTTCAAGGTGGGATTAGATTATTTTAAAAATGCATATTGTAAACTCTAAGGAAACCATAAAAAATTTAAGGAGTATAACTTACACTCTTAAGTGAGGAGATAAAATGGAAACATTAGGGTAAACTGGGTACAAGGAACAGTCTGTACTATTTTTGCAACTTTGCTGTTATTCTAAAATTATTCCCAAAGTAGTAGTTTAATATGTTCCTTAAGTGTACTTGCTTAATTATGAAACTGTCTCAAATAAATTAATGGTGCATCTCTTGCCCTCAGTTCCTAATTTTTGAAAAGTAAAAAATCCTGGAAAAATTAGCACATTTAAGTCAGTTTCTCCACTCAGTAAGTGTTCCTTATAGCTACTAACATAATTAGGATTTTTACACAAGATCCCTTGCTTTTAAACAGCTGATTTCTCAGGCAACCAAAATTCCTCAGCCAAACTGTGTAACATGATGTGCTCCGGATTTGTACATGAGCCTATTTTCTCTGAGTCCATTCTTTCTTTAAATACCAAACTCATCCAGTATAAATTCCTATTAAAGCAAAGGCCAGCTTGTAAAAATAACGGTTCAGTCAACCCACAGATCCCTCTCTGCCTCTGAGCACAGGACTATCTGAACAACTAACCCGAGATTTATAGCCTTCCAAATATTATTCCTCCCCCTCCACCCCTCCACCCCTCCACCTCACTTCCAGTATTAATGTCACTCAAAAATCTCAGAGGATCATTTCACATGTTTAACGGCCTCATTTAATTTTTTTTCTTCTTACCAAACATGAACCTGGGTTCCTACAATACCAATTTAGCCAAGTCTCCAGACAAACTTGTTCCCTTTGACAGCTGGCGATACAAATTCTCATTCCAGCTGCTTCCACCAGCGTGCTCAGGTCTTTAAGCCCACCAGGTGGAGGTGGGAAGGTGGAAGGGGTGGACCCAGGCCCCCCACCCAGTCTTAGATTCTGCTTCCTCTGACCTCACTGGAAAGGTTCCTCTGCACCCCTTACAGTGTCTGTTGTGCACTACCGGGTGGAATTGAGGGAGAGAAGGACCGACTGTCAGCTCCCACATTTACTGAACGTGCCTTTTTCTGCAACATGTTTGACGAGCTGGTTGGGACCGCTCTGAGCAGCCAAGCCCCCCCCCCCCCCCCCCCCCCGCTGCCCCGCATCTGCCCCACTGAGGCCACCTACCCCGAATGTCTGCAAGTAACCAAAGGCCCTCCCCAGCGCCCAGAAATCCACAACCCCTAAGAAGACACTCTGTGTTAAATGAAAGTTTGAAGAGATATTTCTTTCCCCTTTGGAGTAACTCATAAAATGTTAGAAAAGAATCTAATCCTTAGTGAATTACATATGAGATTTTATTAGGACCCAAATATTGATATCGAGCATACTGTCTGATTTGAAAATTCTGGGACTACGATGTACATTTTTATTCTGTAACTTTAGGCCTTTGTATGTATTTGAGAATAAGCACTGTGCTTTACCCTCCCGCATGAGAATGCAGAGAGGGGAGAAGGGGCAGAGTCCAGTGGAGGAAGCTGACATCTTCACTCAGCAGGCATGTCCTGAACACCCACTATGCTTCAGATGCCCTTCCAGGAGCCTGGGGGATACATCAACAAAGGGAAGGAGGATCTCTGCCCTCGGGCTGGGAAGCAGACAAAAAACGAACACATCATCAATAGATCAAGTAGATGGTATGTTCAAAGGGAACATACCAAAGACAAAGTGTACAAAATGGGAAGTGGAACCCAGTAAGGGCACCAAGGAGAGATGTGAAGTGAACATAATTCAATTACTGTGGCCGCAATCAGGTATAAGCCAAGGGATGTGCCTCATTGGTCTGTAACAAAATAGAAGTTACGCACAACTAGAGAAAGCCTGCGCGCAGCAATGAAGACCCAATGCAGCCAAAAAAAAAAAGTAAAAAAATAAAATAAAATAACACCGACAGGAAACAATCTGAAAAAATCCTTAAAGTGAGCCACTTTTCATGACAACTGGCCTGGTCTCTCCAACAAGCCAATATCATGCAGATATAAGGGGTTGGGAGGGCTAGTTTAGATAAAAACAGAATGCAATGCTTGGATCGTGGTTCTAAAAACCAACTAGAGCAGAGGTCCCCAACCCCTGGGCCGCAGACGGGTAGTGGTCCACAGCAGGAAACAGTTAGGAACCAGGCTGCACAGCAGGAGGTGAGCGGTTGGCAAGCGAGAGAAGCTTCATCTGCTTCTCCCCATCACTCGCGTTACCGCCTGAACCCCACCCACTGTCCATGGAAAAATTGTCTTCCACGGAACCCATCCCTGGGGCCTAAAAGGTTGGGGACGGCTGAACTATAGGACATGTTTGGGGTGGACAATTGGGGAAATTTGAATATGGACTGAGCATTAGATTATATCTGGAAATGATTCCTTATGAAGTATTCAGGGGTAAAGTGTCATGAAAGCTACAACCTATTTTATAATTGTTCAGAAAAAATACATACATAGCCTTATACTGGGGAGTCATAGCAGAAAAAACAAAATATTATAAGACTTGGGAACATGACAGTACTCTCAAATAGGCTTTGCTATAAATTCCAAAAAGCCTCTTCCTTGATGCTTTGTCTTAGTCAAACTATGTCTTTCCCCTCAAACTAGCACAGTGCTCTGCTCGGAGCAATTGCTCCACTATTTTTTGTTGAATTGAAAATGTTCAAAGACATTAGGCCACCTTTGGGCTAAATATGGCTTCAAAAAAAGAAGGGCTTCTTTTTCTTATAGAACAGGAAGTCTGGAGATAACAGTTGCCGATGTAGGTTCAGCTGCTCTGTGATGTACCCCGAGATCCCGGATCTTTCTGTCTCCCTGCTCCTCCATCCTTGGTGTGATGGATTTCAGATTCACATTTGCTGCCCCCTGTTTGGAGGTGGCTGCGGTGACCTTCAGTGCAAGAAGAAGGGGAAGCCTCCCATGGGACCTTCACTGACATATCTTTGGCCATAACTGCTCCCATGGCACACTGAGCTGCAAGGGAGTCTGGGAAACGAGCATTAAGCCATTCTTTTTAAATTTTTTATTGAAGTATAGTTGAATTACAGTGTTGTGTTAACTACTGCTGTACAGCAAAGTGACTCAGTTTTATAGATATATACATTCTTTTTCATATTCTTTTCTGTTATGGTTTATCACAGGATATTGAATATAGTTCCCTATGTTATATAGTAGGACCTTGTTGTTTATCCAAGTATTAAGCCATTCTAAACTCTCTTAGGGGCAAGCAAAGGAGTTGACTTTATGAATTGGGTTCTGGAGGAGCTAACAAACAAGTTTGCCCGCCAACTCTTTCCTACCCTATCGAAATGTATCTTCTAAGTAGATTTCTTTAGTAGGTATCCATACAGAAATTAAAGGAAAACAAAAATGGAAAAAAACCTAACTTGGAAAAATTACTGCATTTAGTATGGATGGAGCATTAATCCATTCCATAAACATTTCACAAGGCCCTGACTACGTACCAAGCACTGGGCTGAAATCCCTGGAGACAAGGATGACTGAAGGATGTCCCATATCCTTAGGAAGTTTACAGTACAACTGTGGAAACAGGCCTATAAATAGATAGTTACAATATAATGTGGGAAAGGTCCTGTAAAAGAAACACTAAACAGACAGTGACAAACTAGCACGGGGACTCAGAAACGTTTCAGAGAAAATACGGCACAAATGAAGGCCTGGTGGTGAGGATAGCTTGGCACCCCGAGGAGCTGTGAGCGGCTTTATGGACCAGTCTTGTGAGGGCTTGTGTGTGTTCTTCTAAGAACTTTCATTTCTTAGCTTTGCAGAAGATGTGCAAGACGTGGAGTCAAGAGTCTCCTTCTGGTTCTGCTGCTGACTAGCTGTGGGAGATCAAGTTTGAAATTTAACTCAGGGAGTCCCTTTATTTAGCACTGCAATCTTAGAACGGTTCCCATCCTGTAAGAACACTCGTGCTTTGTGTGCTGGTTCTTAACTGCGGAGCTGCCAATGGTGGTTGCAATTGTAGCCATCTGCTAGCACTTGGTGAATTTTTTTTGCAGAACAAGCCAGACATAACTCACTATGGCAAATTTGTACCTGGAAATCATGGAGATGTGATGGCAGACAAGCGCTGTGGTCTTGGAGGAGTCTCGCCAAACTGTGAAGTGAAACCTGCAGAATTTCCTGTGACAGCACTGACTTCCCAATGCCTAGCAGCACCAAAACCAACAACACCAGGAGGAAAACACTTTAAATCAGGAGATACTGAAATGACTTTGTATCTGCCAAATTCGGAGAGAGAGATTGCACGCTGCCATGGGTGCTCTAATTTCATTTAATTTTTTTTTTTTAATAGAAAGCCTTCACCTCTCCTTTTTTGGTCACTTAAGCTTTTCTTGCTGGTGGTTTAAAAATGTCTTTTATTCCATGACATTATAGGAAAGGCTCTTTTGGAGCCATAGTTTAGTTATAAATGACTCTTGCACAACTGTTTTTTATTTCCATTTTGTTTCACTGACTGAGAATGTAAATTGAACTTTAGTGCTATTGTGCTTTGTTCTGCCTCTCTTTGTGGAAATGTGTTCTGAATTAAAGCCCACGAATAAACCAGAGCCGTCCCAAATATTGCCCTTCAGCTTTTGACTAGCCTGAGAGCCAAGAAAAGATAGAGAATGTGGTTTTATGAGCCCCAGATGGCGTAGTGGGTGTCATGATGTCTTTATGTGGAGAGGTCATGGGTTCAGTCTCCATCTGGAGCCGTCTCAGAGCCACTTTGTATCCAGAGGAGTCAAGATGGGGTCTTGGGAAGGGGACGCAGTGCCCCCTCTACCTCCCCATGCGACCTTGATCAGGGTCCATCATCTGTGCCTTTGATGTAGAACAAAACGCTATCCTGAATGACTTCCCCACAATCACTGTCTCCACTGACTTTATCTTTGCTAGGACCCCATGTTAGCTTCTTCCCTGTTCATCACTGGGAAACTCACGGCATCCTCTCACTCACTCACTCCTGAAGCAAGTACAAAGGCTTAGAGAAATATTTTTCTGGTCATCCCTATGCTGTGGTCCTTGGAGAAAGAATAATTAAAAGAAAGTTTCTGAGACCATTTTCTGCTTCTCTCCAGAGCAGGCATAAATCCACACATAGTGATGGCATTTCATTTAGCTTTTGAATAGTACTGGTACAGTAAAGTCATAATTGATTTGTGGCCATGTTATTAATTCATATACCTTTTTTTTCATTTTCAATTTAAAATTTTAAAAATTGTGGTAAAGTACACATAACATAAAATTTACTATCTTAACCATTTTTTAAGTATATGGTTCTGTGGCATTAACTACATTCACGTTGTTATGCTACTACCATCCCTCCACAGAACTCTTTTTATCTTGCAAAACTGCAACTCTCTCCCCATCAAACACTAACTCTGCATTCATCCCTCTCCCCCAGCCCCTGGCAACCTTAATTCATGTAGTTTTGCTAGACTTTTAGATATAAGCTGCAGGGAAATCATCCTCCCTTTTTCTCCCCCCAGCGTTCTGAGCTTAGCCCAGGAGCAAGGAATCTCTTCTCCTTCACTCCAGTCAGCACAAGGGAAGAGGCGAATTTCTCTGATGGGTGTTTGGGGGAAGCCGAGGGTTTCTGGATCATCCATGACTTTTGGAGGTAACAGGCTCTCCAGATCTGGTCATTGGGCTCTTCTGCCTTCTCAGGGGCTGTGGTGGCTCAGATCTGCCTGTGACTGGATGGGGCTGGGGGAGGATATTAAGAAAAAAGCCCTTAGAAAGTAAAGGAAAAACTCTTTTCTCCAATCCACTTTAACACTTGTAAAACTGGTATCCTGGTCACTGACTGTCTTATTTGTCAATTAGTTCAGAATTCAGGAGAAGAAAAGAGGGGTATTATTTGCTGCCCCCCAGCAATCTCAACACAAGCTTGAGAACATCATGCATGCCTTCCATTTTAAATTATGAACACATTTTAGTCAATTTGTTGGCATATCTTTGAAGATTCCTTAATTCGACTTTCTGTTCAAGTCATACGCCAGTCTTGGTGATCAAGAGCCAGTTCTCTTATTACTAATAACTGGCACCTTTCCATTTTTCATGAGACTAAATAAATCTTGCCCTTGATTCTCCTGGGACTGTTCCAGTTGCCCATGAGAGATTCAGCCAGATCACTGATCACAGATCCACGCCAGCCACGGAGAGCGGCCACCCGTGGGACTCGTGATTTGGTGCTCAAGTGGGAGGAAACCATTCTCTCTGTTGCCATTGTTTCTTTTCTTTATATTTTTTTATTTTGACATAATTTTAGTCTTGCAGAGAAGTTGTATAATAGGGCTGAGAGTTCCTGCATACCATCAGCCAGGTTCCTGTAACATCTTCCAAACCATGGTGATCAAATCCAGGAAATTAGCGTTGAAAGGATGCTACTACACAAATTACAGACCTTATTCAAGTCTCACCAGTTTTTCCACTACGTCCCTTCTTTGTTCCAGGATCCCACCTTGCATCTAGTTATCATGGCTCCTTAGTCTCCACGGTTCTGGGACAGTTCCTCAGTCATCTTTGTCCTTCATGGCCTTAACATAGTCTTGAAGAGCACTGGTCAGTTATTTCTATAGAATGCCTCTTGATTTGGGTCTGATGCTTTTTCATGATTAGGTTGAGGTTACACATTTTCAGCAGGAAAACCACCCAAGCGGTGTTGCACCTTTCTTAGTGCAAGGTGCCCTCTCCGGGTTCCTCATGTGGGTCTGTCCGATCCTTGGTGAGGTCACCCTCAGTCCCCTGGGGAAGGTTGTCTGTTGGGGTCCCCACTATGCAGTGTCATTATTGGGGGGGGGATATTTTGAGACAATGCAACTATCCTATTTCTTCTCAAACGTTTCCTCACTAATTTTCACACCCATCGGCGGATCTTGCCTACAACGATTATTATGTCTGTATCCACCTAATGTTGATTTTCTATTTCCCTCGTTCCTTATACCATTGCTAACTGGAATTCACCTGTAAGAAAGAGCTGTTGCTACTTCCCCATTTATTTACTTATTCAAGTTTTTATTTGCACCAGTATGAACTTGCAGATATTTATTTATTCAAAGGGTTAGACTCCATTCTGTACGCGGCTGCTGCATTCGTCATCCCTTGGGTCCAAAATCCGGTGCCTCCCTCCTGGTGTGTGTAACTGATGCAAAACAGTTCTAAAGTCAGAGGTAGCCTTTGTTTTACGCTAGTTACCATTTCAACGGGTGCTCCATGCCAAAGGCACTGGATTTTTTCTAATATCTTAGTATAATATCCTGCTAATTAATCTTGACCTAACGAGTAAATTTTTAGTCATAAAAAGTTTGTTATTCGCGAGAGGTTTTGCCTGGTTTTTGAGGCAAAATCAACATAAGTGCTTGACAAAAAAATCAAAAAATCAAATAAGTGCTTGACAAAGTGTAGGGCTCATTAAATGCTAATCATTAATTATGGTTATTGCTCCAATCACTCAGGAACAGTATCATTATAAATAGGACAATTCATAAAGATGCCAGCAGAAATTCATTCAGAAAAACATTTCTCATTTATACAATGGGGTGAATACCTACTCCACGGAATTAATATATATTTAATATATATATATATATAACTATTATTATTATTATTTTGATTTTAAGTGTTATGTGGACCATCTTCAAGCATTTCTTCTTTAAATGTTACTCCCCTACCCCCTAAACTTAACTCTATCACTAATCAAGTTACTCGTTGCAAGTATTAATAATAATTGGTTTGTTACCTTTGTGGGGAAGGATCAAGGGTGATTTTTGCCCTTGATGCTTTCCTGAACAATTTAAAGTTTTTATACAATGAACATATATTTATTTCTATCATAATAAAATGTTATTTAAAAGATTTTATAGTGTAACCCTTAAACCCTGCTCAAAATGAACTAGAAATCTCCCTTTGTTGAAGAGACAGGATGTCTTTTCCGTTTTGCTCCTCATATTGAAATACACAGTTGTTTCCCCCTTGGGCACCCACACTTGTTTGTTTATACATCAGAACGGTGTTAGGGAGATTATTATGTTAGCTTGTAAAATACACACAATTGGATTCATCGTTCTCCTTTTGAAAATAGTACCACCAGGAAAATGTGATCTGTTCAAATTTCCCCAATACAGTAAAGAATTTTAATTTACTTATGTTTCGGCTTTGAGAAATAGGATTGCTTAAACAAACTCCCTCCAGACCTTGGAGTGCTGTGGGCCAAGTATTGGATTAAATTCAACAAGCCCGAGTTTCCTTACCTAAGTGTAACCGTATAGGCGAATTAGCATTTGTTCACCAAGCTCTGCTAAAACCTTGAATGGATTTTAACCTAGATGGGTTTAATTCAGAAAACTCTTTCTATAGCAATAAACCTCGAAAGCATTGAAGAAAGCATTTGGAATATAGCTGCCCAGCCTGAATTCCAGTTGAGATGGAATGAACTAAGTGGCTGTAAACAGTGCCCGTGATGGTTCAGGGAAAGGGGGGGGGGGGCAGCGGAGGCCTTGACACTGGGAAGGTCCCCCCAGGGGCCCAAATCCCAGGGCCTCACAACTTCTGGTCATTGAGCAGAGCTCATCCAAGTCCCCAGAGCATTTGTTTGCATAGAATATCCATTCTGGTTAAAAATCTCCAGGCTGTTTACCTGCTTAATGAAAGTGAATGACCCTGTCCTGGGAGAAGGCTGATGGGATGGGGCAGGTGGGGAGGGGAGTGATGGAGACACCCCTCACTGAAAAATCAGAATATGCCACCGCAAAAATGCCACTTTGGCATATTGATTATTTTGAGCTGCAAACACTTGAGAAACAGCAGGTGCAGAAAGGGCTCTGGCCTCCTCCTTCTCACCTAAAAGCAGGTCATCAATTTCCAGTGATAAAGTGCTCTCTCCATACTAAGCAGAGAACATTCTTATCACAGAGTCAATACCGAGATGGATCCCCACCAACAAACCTTACTAAAACAACCCTTATCTTCCGTTAGTTTCTCCCATATATTTATCTTCCCTCAATTTACTGCCCCTAGAAACATAAACCCCCTTTCCTTTGTCCTGTTTCCACAATCTTTCACTCATTTTTTCATTTCATTTCTGTGAGGCTCCCTCATTTGTATATGACATAAACTTTTTCTCACCTTAATCTGTTTTTTTTTTTTTTTTGTCAGTTTAATTTGCAGGATCCCAGGAACTGAACATAAGAGTGTGAAAAAATGGATTTTTTTCCCCCTCTCATTACACCACCACTTGACTCTCCTTTATCCACATGAGTAAATCTTGCTCAAGGAGCCCCTGCAGCTCAGGGAAACTGGAGCTCTTTTCATTGTAAAAGTAAAAAGAAGAAAGTTCTGTCTCTTAGGTTTTTGGGGGGAGCTTAAGATTTAGACTGGTAGCTTGTTTAGTAAATTAACCTTGTTTGGGATGATAAGCCCCTTTGAGAATCTGATGGAAGCTACAGACTTTCCCAGAAGAGCACAGTTGTGTATAATGAGGGTGGGTGGTCCCTCCTTACAGCATCCGAAGGCATTTCTTGCAAACTTATGGGAAATGATCAGGGAACACTGCCTGGGATGCTGTGGGCTTGGGAGGAGGACTGTAGCTGACACTTCAGGTCTGGGTCCATGGCTCCTCGCACCCTGGTGTAGGTCCCAACCAATAGTTCTTTAGAAACTTGAGATGTCTTTGCAATAGCTAAGGAGTGGTTATCAGTCCTTTTCAAATGATCTCCTGTTTAAACAACATTCTTTTTTTTTTTCTTAACTGAATTGTTGCGAGCACTCCTCCCAGTTGATGAAAGAGCAGAAATTGTATCAATAGCTTTATCATGCTTACCCACTCCAAGATGTCTTGGGCAAGTGTCCTAGTCTCTTTGTTTCTCAGTTTTCTCATACTAAAAGTGGGGTAATAATAGTATCTATCGAATAGCGTGGTTGTGAGGATTAGACAGGCTAATATGTGTAAAACTCTCAAAACTGCCCCTGGTAGCTGGTAAGTGTTGTCTAAATAGCATTGATTTGATGATCAATGGACTCAATGATTTCTAAGGTTCTTTCTTGCTCTAAAAATCACAAAAGCTACTTCCATATATTAATCTACTACCCTGTTGACATACTTTATTTCACTTAATGCCCCAAACAATCCTGTGAGTTGGGTTATATCACCTGGTTAGAAAAGAGGAGGCTGAAGTTGAGTAATTTGCCTAAGATCACAAAGGAGTTGGTTCAGTCTCAAAGATGACACAACCAATCTATAAGGGAAAAGAATCTGAAAGGGAATATATATATATATATATATATATATACATATATATGTGTGTATGTATATATGACATATATATATAACTGAATCATTGTGCTATATACCTGAAACTAACACAATATTGTAAATCAACTATACTTCAATTAAAAAAAGGAAGAAATAACTCAATCTAGAAATGCCTACATACTGGATGATTCTGACTATACCACATTCTGTAAAAGGCAAAACAATGGAGACATTAAAAACATTAGTGGTTGTCATTGAAGGGGGAGAGAGCAAGGGATGAAGAGGCAGAGCTTAGAAGATTTTTAGGGCAGTGAAACTATTCTGTATAATACTATCATGATGAACATATATCATAATACATTTATCCAAACCCATAAAATGTACAATTATCAAGAGTGTACTCTCTCTCTCTCTCTCTCTCTCTCTCTATAATGGAATACTACTCAGCCATAAAAAAGGATGAAAAAATGTCATTTGCAGCAACATGGATGCAACTAGAGATTATCATATTAAGTGAAGTAAGTCAGAAACAGAAAGACAAATATTATATGATATTACTTATATGTGGAATCTAAAATGTGGCACAAATGAACCTATCTATGAAACAGAAACAGACTCACAGACATAGAGAACAGACTTGTGGTTGCTAAGAGGGAGGGGGCGTGGGGGAGGGATGGATTGGGAGTTTGGGGTTAGTAGATGCAAACTATTATATATAGAATGGATAAACAACAAGGTCCTACTGTATAGCACAGGGAACTATATTTAATAGCCTGGGAAGAGAATATAAAAAAGAATGTATATATGGGTGTAACTGAGTCACTTTCCTGTACAGCAGAAATTAACACAATGTTGTAAATCAACTATACTTCGATGAAAAAGATAAATGAAATAAATGAAAAATGAATGTACCTTAAGGTAAACTATGGATTTGGGGGTGATTATAATGTGTCAATGTCGGTTCATCCTCGGTAACAAATGTGCCATTATGGTGAGTGATGTTGATAAGGGGAAGGCTATGCATGTGAGGAGGTAGAGGATATATGGGAAATCTCTGTACCTTCTCAATTATGTTATGAACCTAAAACTGCTTTAAAAAATAAAGTCTTGGGCTTCCCTGGTGGCGCAGTGGTTGAGAGTCTGCCTGCCGATGCAGGGGACACGGGTTCGAGCCCTGGTCTGGGAGGATCCCACATGCCGCGGAGCAACTAAGCCCGTGAGCCACAAGTACTGAGCCTGCACGTCTGGAGCCTGTGCTCCGCAACAAGAGAGACCACAACAGTAAGAGGCCCGCGCACCGCGATGAAGAGTGGCCCCCACTTGCCTCAACTGGAGAAAGCCCTCGCGCAGAAACGAAGACCCAATACAGCCAAAATAAATAAATAAATAAATAAATAAATAAAAAAGTGAAATTCTAAAAAAAAATAAAATAAATAAAGTCTTTAAAAAAAAAAAAAGATGACACAGCCAGAATGCAAGCCCTAATCCCCCCAAATTACAGACTGAGAAGTTATTTTCAACATAGAGAATAAGGGATTAGTACCAGAAGACAAAAGGAAATTTACACATCAGTAAGGAAAGAGCAAGGAATTCAAAGTGTATGAAATGAGTGGACAGTTCCTAGAAGAAGAAATCTACATGGCCAATAAGTCTGGGATAAATGCTCAGTCTCACTGGCTATCAGCAAATGTAAATTAAAATGACAATGAGAAACCATGGGGTACCCACTGGAAGTGCTGGTGAGGGCAGAGGGAAATGCGCACTCTCTACTAATCTCTTACTCTTTTAACTTCTCACATTGCTGCTGAAAAGTTCCATGCTACTATTATTTCTGATTGTTTGTATGTGTATTAATTAAGCTGCCTTGGGTAGCAAGGAGCTGTAGGGGAGGCAAAACTTTTCCTCTACCCTCTTAGTTTCTGTAGCTGCATTTGCAAATGAAACTGGCAAAAGACAGATTAACAGGAGAAAACACACACAAATTTTATTTGATGTTCATTTTAATTTTTATGTGTACATGGAGACCTCTACAGAAAAAAAGTAAAGGCCCCAAGGAGTGGTTAGACCTGGGGACTTCTATGTCATTTTAACAAAGTGATAAATTGTGGAGATGCAATTAGATAAAGGAGAGGGGTTTAGGCTTCTAGAGGCAGTAAATTCTGGGGAGGTAAATATACGGGAGAAAGTAGTGAAAGATAAGGATTATTTAGTAAGGTTTTTTAATGCAGACTTATCACCTCCATCTCCAGCGATAAAGGTGGTTCTTCCCTTCCTGGTAGGGGAGAGGGGTACAGCTTCACGAAGGGAAACTTATGCCCTGTTTTTAGGCAGATAGGGGGAGGCTAGAGAGCCTTTCCTATATCTGCTGCTTCTCAACTGCTTTCAGCTCAAAATAATCCTTATGCCAAAGTGGCATATTTTGGGGTGCATGGTTCTGATTCTCCCCAGAACATAACATCTGTCTAAAAGTAGCATGAGTACACTGATTGCTCCCTTAAGGAGAGGTCTAGAAGGAAGCAATCCCAAGGTTGGATTGGCACCTTCCCATGCTCTTCAAGGCTCCAGGTTCATTCCAGCTCTGCTCCTCCCTCCTCTGTGTGTCAGCAATGGTGCTCCTCATTGGGATAAGACGGCTGCACCAGCTCCACACATCACAGCCCGAGTAACAAGGAGAGTAGCAGTAAGAGTAAACAGTCCCAGTAGGTGTCTCCCTGCATTTCCTTGGTTAGGGCTGTGCCACAACACACCCTGTCCAGTAACTGGCCAAGGGGCCCTGGCTGACCATGCCTGGCCTGGATATGATTATCCCCCCAGGAGGGTCCATACTGCAGGCTTCTGATCTGGGGACATCCACAGTGTCTGTCACAATAGAAGATCTGTATTTTTTTCTCTATGGAAGTTTAGGATTATCGATACTCCCTGGTGTTTTGGGCGGAAGTAGATAACTCTAAGCCCCATATTCTTTAATTCAGCTTCGGCTAGAATATTTGGCTGAAGCGGAAGCATTTAATTTAAAAAAACCCAAGTGAATGCGAATCTGCTAACATTTAACATTTTATTTTCCTGTTCGTTCTTTCTATACCTTTGGTAATTCGATATTGTTCCTCCTAGAATGATTCTCTAATTTTCTTATATTTTCCATTTTTCCCATCCTTCTTACCCTGATATTCCCTTAACTTTATCTTCCATGCCACCTACTGAACTTAAAAAAAAAGTAATTTCGGCTGTTTTTTTGGGGTCTCTGATAATTCTTCTCAATTCACAAATGCAGAATTTTCTCTTCTATTTCTGATGATATCCAACCACGGGAATGTGTGTGTAAATAATTCTTTACCTGATTATGTTTGATTTGTCCATTTGTTTTGGTCCCGCCCACGACGGTGACCCTCATCCATCTGCCCGTATTGAAGAGTCAGGTGCTGAGAAGCCGGCTGAGGGAGTTTGGGGCTAGTGGCCTCCTAGGAGTGAGCCAGTTCTTTCACTCCACATGTCAGTGCTAGGAGGTTTTTTCTCCAAAGAAGGACCCTCAGAGGGGGTGGCCCTGGGCAGCTGAGATCCTGCCTGCCAGAATTCTAGAACGTACTGGACAGACACGCCATCCAGTTACTCCTTGAAGGAAGGGCTTGTTGCCCCTAGCTGTCAGCTCCTTCAGGGTCTGTCTCAGTTGTAGCGAGCTCCTTTCCTTGGGAGCGCAACTCGCCCAGTGACTGATTGGGGTGAAGGCCTGCTGTCGGTGCCTGGAGTTGAACTTGAGCATCAGGCCAGGCCTGCTCACCGTGCAGAGAACAGGGAGAGGCGGCACACCAGGCAGGGCGCTTCCAGGTCCTCCGAAGTCCTAGGTTTAACCCTCTGCTGAAAGTGACCACTGTCCCCTTGGAGACTCGCTAAATGCTGAGTCCTCTTTTGCAAAACCTGTAACAGCAGTCGTAGCAGACGCTGTGGATGCCACATTCTCTCAGAGCTCATGTCTGCCCATCTGTGACACCTACAGCCAGCGCCTGTGGCTGCGGGAACTTGTGCAGAGTGGGCAAGAATGTGCTGAGCAGCCCTCAGCCAGAGGGGCAGGAGTAGGGCCACTAACCAGCCTTCTGACTCTCCAAGCAGTCAACTGAGAGGTTCCCAGCAGGACTGAGCCCCTGATGTCCACAGCGTGACCCTCTCACTGATATCCGTCCCTGGAGAGATGGCAGTGCCTCCCGCTCCCCTGCAGGTGCTTCCCGGGATCACCTCCCAGATACACTGCTGTCACTTTCATCTTCATTTCAGGGTCTGCTTCTGAGGGAGCCCAAGCTCAGCCACAGTCAGTCAGTAGACATTCAATCAGCACCAGGCTGGATGCCCTGCGTGACCCGCTTAGTCAGAGCTGAGTTTGAGGCTGGCTGTGGGCGCCCATTCTGATTGGCCGTCAGTTGTGTGCTTCCATTCTGATTGGCCATCGCTGGAATCAGGGCTCTGCCCTAAGTGGGTCGGGTATCTGATTACCTCTGCCTTGTGGAATTGCCCCACACCTCTGGGAAGCAGCTTGTCCCACCTCATTTCATAGAAGGGGAAACTGAGGCTCAAAACGTTGCCTGAGGTCATAGAGCTAAGAAACTGGGAGACCCTTATTGAAATTCTATCTTCCTGAAAAACTCCAGAGTCCTCTGTTCTTAACGTGGAAGAGTCTGCCCTGCCTGTCCAGAAACAGATGAAAAGGGATTCGGAAACAATAGCCCAGGAATATCAATAATGTTCCCAAGACTCTAAACAGCTATTCTCTAACAAATAAATGCGTTTCTCTCACTTTGTGATTTATAAGTTATTTTTTGATACACACACACACACACAAAAAACCCACAAAAAACCCCCAAACACCATCATTTGAAGGGAAAAAAAATCCCAAATTTAAAAGTAAGTGAGTGGGACACAAAGACTGTTACAGTTCAGTGGAACAAAGGAAAGTCACGTTGGTTAGAAATTAAGGGAGATTCGAGGGCCCTTTTGGAAATTATTGTTTTCCCAGGATTTTATCTTCCAGGGCTATTTTTAGCCCATTTTGGATTGCTGTGTGATAGAGAGAAAAGTAAAGCAAATGGAGTGAATAGGAGTCAAGAACAGGTCTTGGTGACATCCTGGCTGTAGGACGAGAGGCAAGTTAGTTTCCCTGTCTCTTTTCTCATCTGTAAGTGGGTTTTGGGTGGGTTTAAATGAGTTCAGTTTCTTGGAGAGCTTTGAGATATAATATGACAGATGCTAATAGTCTACACCCTTGGGTGCTTTTAAGCTAAGTCTTGGGGAGAAGAATAAGTGGGATCCAATTGTGTCACCCTGACGTGTGGGTACAAATGAAGATCCGCATTCCATATCTTCTTGGTGCACAATCTCTTCCCAAAATATTTGTTATAAAGCCCTTTCAAATTTGAAAGCTCATCAAAATAACCCATTCATCTTTGAAACATAAACACACTTGGAATTTGGTTTCTATGAAATTATTTAAGAAATGTCTGTGTGACTATTTCTGAAACAACATAAAAGAGGAAATACAGTTGGTAAACTCTTTAGATGTTAAAGTGTATTTTTTTCTTTCTTTTTTAACCAGACTCTGATTCTGAAAAATCAACCTTCAAATATAAACATTCCTGAAATCAGAAAACTGTACGTATTAGCTGCCGAAAACTGGGTTTAAACCCAATTTTACACCCTCTTGTTTGACTGCAGTCAGGGTGGAGTGAAGGAGACAGTTGGGTTTTGAATTCCTGAACACTGGAGATGGAAAGGGAGTGAAGCCCGTGGGACAAAGTGTGCAGGTAGCCACAAAGCTGCCCACGGACCTCCTGGAGCACAACTGCGTGTTCTTAATGGTAGATTACCTTGGGGTAATTTTCCATTCGTTTAATAAATATTTGCTGAAGAACCTATTTAGTGTCACTTATCCTTCTGAAGGAAGAAGTTAAATATTAATAAAATGCTCCAGGTTTAATTTATCTTTGGCATGAAAGCCATCATTACTAATGAAAGATAATAGGTGACATTCTAAAAGCTTATAAAAACAGGGTACTGAAACAGCAAAGTTGAGAATTAATATAAAAGTTTATTTCTAAGTATTCAGAACTCATCTAATCTGCCATATCATCTCGGGGAACAAGGGCTGTCTGCAGTAGCAGTTTTGCAGAGGGGTGGATGCCAGCACCCCACAACCTAATTTAAAATAATCGAGTCCAGATGCCGTTGCCAAAAAAGAGGTTTGCACCATTCACCACTGTGACCTAGATCATATTTCAAAAGTGTCAAATCAAAGCTGTCCCACCAAAGCCTGATTTCTTAATGAATTCCTTATGTATTTCATCTCTTGAATACAAAAAGTGGGGTATCCATTGGGGAGTAAAATTCAGATTTACAAAAACAAAACCTGCGAGTGTGATCCTTTGTGAAACACACCCCTCACAGCTGATCCCCTCACTGTAGAATTATTTACTGCTTCATTAAGATGTTTTTATTTAAAAAGCCACATCTGAGAGGCAGCATAATATTCACAGAGAAAAGGGAATATGAGCTGAAGGCAATCTCATTGAAATCTCAACATTAACATCTTTAAAAAATGCTGACATTCTGTCATGTTAATCTGGTGTTACTAAGAGTAAAATTTCAAAAATTTTATCATTTCTGTATCTTAAATACTGGCCTTTTTCTTGAAGAAAGTTTCTAGCTAAGGGGGTGTTTTCGAGCCCTGACTTATTATGCTAAGTATGTCTGAATACTTAAGAGCAAGTTTTCTTCTTTTTGGAAAAGAGAAAAGAATAATGATCCTCGAGGTGATTATATATATACAGAGAGATGGATGGATGGATGGATGGACAGACATAAGGACATAGTAGTGTCATCCGCTTTTGAACAATAGCAATCTCCTACCTTCAGGCCACCAGTTCATTGTGGTCTTTTCTCAGAAAGATGAAGCCTAAAAGCCCTGAGAAGTACTTGTCCAAGAATTCAGGAAAACAGGGCTCTGTCTTACACATGCCCCCAGGACACTGAAATTAAAGTATGAAAACTCCATTTTTTTCATTCATTCAACCAATAATGATTACAGAGTGCCCACTCTGTACCAAAGCCCAGAAATGGCTCTTGCAGCCATGCAATTTAAATGGTTCATTCCTCTTTCCATATGCAAAATCTTTAATAGCATTTCCAGTTCCAGAACAAGAAAGTGTAGGCTCATTTATCCCTCCTCCACCCCCCCCCCCCAAAAAAAGCAACTAAATAGCCTGGAAATAATCCAACAGACAAGAATAAAGGATTCTGAAAGCTGGAAAGAAGAGGTGGACTAGTTAGATACCTCAGGACTTCAGGACTGATGATGTGGTGAGTTCTTTTATCTCCTATATGCCTCATATGGGTGCCAGAGAGGCCTGAAACCTGGAATCACCAATGTGCATAGACAAGCAAACAAACAAACAGACAGACAAGAAAGGCATTGGCCTAAGAACCCAGAAAGGAGAAACCCAACAGAGCCAAAATGGTGGGGGGTGGGGTGGAATGCTAACTCCCACTTCACAAGGGGCCACATCAGAGGGTGCCACTTGCCTTCGAAGTCACACTGGGCTGACCCAACCCCTTCTCCACCCCTTCTCCTGGGCACTGGTGGGTAGACTGATCCACCGCGGGGCAGCATCAGCACAGCCTGGCATGGCTCCACTCTCCACCCAATGGCATGAGAAGATCCAGGCCCTGTGGTTTCAGTCCCTCCACCTCCCTTGGCTGAACATGGTCTTGCACTCTAGGTGACCCAGGAAAGCAACTTCCACCCCTTCAGGCAACACCTGCAGGGACTGAGCAAGAGCCCCAGAAATGCCAAAGAATGAAGCCGACCAGAATAGAATGTCAAGGGCTCTGAAAACTAAACTGTCACTGGAACTACAGCTCACAAAAATAGGCCAGAACCTAGACATTAAACTTAAAAAGGGTGAGTGTCTAATAAAATAGATTTAAATAGCATTTAAAAGTCTCTTAATAACCAAAATGTGTAGGATACAATAAAAGTTCACTCATCGCCTAATATAATAACCAAAATGTGTAGGATACAATAAAATTTCACTCATTATACCAATAACCAGGAAAACCACACTTTTAATGAGGAAAAAAAAAATCCAATACTAAAATTTAAAAAATGCCAGTACTGAAATGACTATGATGCTGAATTTATTTGATAAGGATTTAAAAATCCTTGTATTTAATAAGAATGCTTCAACAAGCAATTATAAATTCTCTTGAAAAAAATGAAAAAATAGAAAATCTCAGCAAAAAATATAAATTATCAATACAAAAGACAGCCATATGGAAATTATAGAACTGAAAAATATAACGAATATTAAAAAAAAAAACCTCACGTGGTAGACTCAATAGTAGAGTAAAGATGACAGTGGATAGAATCCATGAACCTGAAGACAGATCAACTGAGTCTATACAGTATGAAAAAAACAAAAATATAGACTGAAAAAAAATGAACGGAGCCTCAGGGATCTATGAAACAGATATGTAACTAAATATTTAAAATATATAACATTCTATCATCAGGGTCCCAGAAGGGAATGAGAAAGAGAGTGTGGCTGAAAAAATACTCAAATAGTTCTTTCATTATATCAAAGAAATAATGCTTAATTACTTCATAAATTTGGCAAGAGACATAAAACTCCAGAGTCAAGAAGCTAAGTGAAACCCAAATAGGATAAACCCAAACAAGTCCAAACTAAGACACATCATCATTAAACTCCTGAAAAACTAAAGACAAAAAACAAAAATCTTAAAAACAATCAGAGAGGAATGATGCATTAACTATACAGGAAGACCAAATTAATGACACCGTATTTCTCATCTGAAACCATCAAGCCAGAACTTAGCAGCACAACACCTTTCAAGTGATAAAAGAACTGTCAACCTTGAATTCTATATCTTGCAAAATTATCCTTCAGAAATGAATGGAAAATAAGACTTCTTAGATGAAAGAAAATTAGGAGAATCTGTTGCTATCTGATCTACATCTAAAGATTTGTCAAAGGAAGCTCTTCAAACATAAAAAAACATGTTATGGATTGAATTGTGTCCCCCAAAATTCATGTGTTGAAACCCCAATCCTCAATGAGACTGTATGTGGAGATAAGATATTTAAAGATATAATTAAGGTTAAGTGAGGTCATAAGGGTGGGGCCCTAATTCGATAGGGCTAATGTCTTTACCGGAAGAAGAGACACAGGGGCACATGAACATAGAAAAGTCTATGTGAGGACACAGCATAAAGATAGCCATCTATGAGTCAAGGAGAGAGGCTTCAGGAGAAACTAAACCTGACAACACCTTGATCTTGAACTTCCAGGCTCCAGAACTGTGAGAAATAAATTTCTGTTGTTTAAGCCGCCCCACTCTGTGGTATTTGTTACGGCAGCCTGAGCAGACTAATACAGAAAATGACAGCAGACAAATGATGGGACCTTCAGAGAGGGAAAGAACCCTGGAATGAAGAAATATAGAGGTGAACCCAACAGACTATTCTACACCTCTTGAGTTTCTTTCATTATACTTTAAGTTTGAAGCTAAAATCATAGTACCATTTGATATGGTGCTCAATGTATATAGTGGAAAACACTTTAGACAATTATATTTAACAAGTGGGTAGGGTAAAGGGATCTAAATGGAAATAGGGTTTTTATACTTCACTCAAAAGGGTAAAAACCCTGACACCATAGGTGGTGATAAATTACATAGGTAATTTACCTAAAGCAACCACCAATAAAGTTATACAAAGTGGTATATGAAAAAATATTACAAATAAAGAAGAATATAATGTTAAAAAACGTTCAAGTAACTCACAAGAAAGCAAGAAAAAAATAGAGGAGTGAGAAACAAAGGGACAAATAGAAAACAAATACCAAATGGCAGAACTTAAGCTCTAACACATCAATGATTAATTTAAATAAACCAATTAAAAGAGATCAATTATTCTTCAGAAGTTGGAAAAAAATTAAAAATAGATAGTGAATAATACACATTTATCAATTATATACAGACTAAGAAAATGACTTCACAGATAGCATAGATAAGTAGGAAGTAAAAGGATAGAAAAAGATGTATCATGTAAATAGGAATTAGAAAATAGTAAGAGTGACCATAATAATATCAAATAAAGTAAATTTCAGAGCAAGGAAAATTATTTGGAACAAAAGTGGGCATTGCATAATGATAAAGGATTAATCAACCCACCAGGATGTAGCAATCCTGAGTATGTATGCAGCACCTAGCAGCATTTCAAAATACATGAAGCAAAAACTGACAGAGATGAAAAGAGAAATAGACAAATTCACAATTGTAGTTGGGTATTTCAGTACCCAACTTGCAGTATTTGGTAGCACTACCAGAGATAAAATCATGAAGAATACAGATGAGTGAACAATACCATCAGCCTAGTAGATCTAACTGACATTTATAGAACACTCCACCCAACAATAGCAGAATACTCATTCTATTTAAGTGTTCATGGAACATTCACCATGATGACTATGTCCTAGGTCATATAACAAACCTTAATGAATTTAAAAGAATTGAAATCATAGAGAGTATGTTTTCTGTCCATAACAAAATCAAATCAAGAAGTCAGTAGCTGAACAGGGGAGATCAGCTCAATGCTTTGTGACGACCTAGAGGGGTGGGATAGGGAGGGTGGGAGGGAGGCTCAAGAGGGAGGGGATATGGGGATATATGTATACATATAGCCAATTCACTTTGTTGTACAGCAGAAACTAACACAACACTGTAAAGCAATTATACTCCACTAAAGATATTCAAAAAAAAAAAAAGTCAGTAGATGAAAGACAACAGAAAACTTTCCAAATTCTTGGAAATTAAACAATACACTTCTAAATAATCCATGGGTCAAAGAGGAAGTCTCAAAAGAAATTTAAAAATAAAAATTAAAAAATTGCATAAATGAAATAAAAAATACAACATATCAAAGTTGGTGGGATTCATCTAAAGCTGGGCTGAGAGGGGAGATTTATAGCACTAAATCCTTACATTAGAAAAGAGAAAATATATCAGTAGTCTAAATTCCTAACTCAAAAGACTGGAAATAGAAAAGAAAGGAGAAAACAACAACAAAAAGCAAACAGAAGGAACAAAACAAACAGCAACAACAAAAAAGCAGAAGTCAATGAAAATAAAAACAAGAGAGAAAATTAATGAAACCAAAAACTCATTTGTCAAAAAAAAATCAATAAAATCGGCAAACCTCTTGACAAAAAGAGAGATGACACAAATCACCAATGTCACAAAGGATCCTGCAGCCATTAAAATAATAAGAAACAAATACTACAAGAAACTCAATGCTCATAAATTTGATAACGTAGAAGAAATGGACCAATTCCTTAAAAACCACAAACTACCAAAATTCAGCAATATAAAATAGATACATGAATAGTTCTATAATCATTAAAGAAATAGAATTTGTAATAAAAGCTCCTGAAAAAGAAACCCCCAGGTTTCAGATGTTTTCAAATAGACAATTTCTCCAAACATTTAAAGAATTAATACCAATTTTTACAAATTGCTCCTCTTCCAGTAAAGAGAAGAGGAGAGAACACTTCCCAACTTATTTTATGGTTAATTACAAGATAAACGTGCCCACTACCACTGCCACCATTTAATCTTGTTCTGGAGATCCTGGACAATGCTACAACAAAAGAAAAAGAAATAAGAGGTATAATGAACATCTAACTAGAAAAAAACAAAAGAGTCAGCAAATGATTCAGTAAGTTTTCAAAATCAACTTATAAAAATCAGTGCTGGAGTCATGCTGGTCATCGTGTGGTTCAGAGTGTGCTTGGAACTTTGAATTATAATGCCAAGACAGTTTCTGAATGTTTCTGCTCTCAACTGCTCATAACTTCTTAATTATCTACTGAACGCATAAAGGAATAAGCCAGAGATAAATTAAAGGGAAGCCCAGAGCCTCAAGCTTCTCCAACATCCATCAAGGAAGCTCAAGAATGTCAACTGAAAAAAAAATTTCATCTTTCTTCCCTTCAAATGTCCAGCTGCAGTCTTAACCAGTGGTGCCTAATACAAATATGATGTGTATATCATATATATAATGAATTGTTTTCAGTACCTACAAGAAATGAAAATGGAAAAAAGTGTCCTTTCTAAGGACCCTTTCTGCCTTCCTGAGGAAAAGACAGAGGCAGAAAGGATGATGACTGAGTGTCTGAGAAATTGTTCTTGGGACTCAGTGACCTTCGCTGATGTGGCTGTGGACTTCACCCAGGAAGAGTGGACTTTACTGGACTCTTTTCAGAGATGTAATGCTGGAGAACTACAAGAACCTGACCACAGCAGGGTATCAATCATTGAAACCCACTCTGATCTCTTGGTTAGAACAAGAAGAAGATTTGAGGACAGTGGAGAGAAGAGGAGTCCCCCAAGACCCAGCAATTCAGCAGGATAATCCTGGGGGAAAAACATCTGTTGGAATTGAAGCAGTACCATCAAATTGAAAAATGCAGCGAGGAACTTGGAAAGACGAGCTCATCTCTCCCATTGAGACAACAAGCAGGCTTGGTTCCTACTTCAAAGAAACTGAAATAAATCCCACAACCTCAGCATTCCTCTCCTGTGAGACAACCAAGTGTATGTGCAGACTTCACGTGGGCCCTCTGTGTCACCCCGGAGAGACTCAGAGACAAAGGGAACCAAGACAAACAGGCTAACTTTCCTTGGAAGAAGGGAATAATCAAGTCACAAGTCCAACAGTTTTGGTGATGGAGACGTGGCTTCCTGGAAGAGGCAGAACTGTAGTGGCCAGTCTGGGTGGAAAGACAGAAAAGCATCTGGAATCCAGTTATGAAAACTCTTCCCCTAGACATCCGCCCGTGTTTGGGGCAAGAAGAGGGAACAAGGATCCCTGCTGTCCTACTTCTTAATGATGTTCATCAGTAAGTATATCAGTAGTTGTATCAGTTTGCTTTTCCTTAATTGCTCAATCTTATACTACCTTACTTTTTTTTTTTTTTAATTATTAGCACCTTTAATTATTATTTATTTATTTTTGGCTGTGTTGGGTCTTCGTTTCTGTGCGAGGGCTTCCTCCAGCTGCGGCAAGCGGGGGCCAGTCCTCATCGCGGTGCGCAGGCCTCTCACCGTCGTGGCCTCTCTTACTGCGGAGCACAGGCTCCAGATGCGCAGGCTCAGCAGTTGTGGCTCACGGGCCCAGTTGCCCCACGGCATGTGGGATCCCCCCAGACCAGGGCTCGAACCCACGTCCCCTGCATCAGCAGGCAGATTCTCAACCACTGTGCCACCAGGGAAGCCCTACCTTACTTTTTTAATGTCACTTTACACACAGTGGACATTATGTGGAGTTTTAATATACCTAAGTTTTTGCTATCCAATCTTAAAATTCTTTTCTTTTACTTGGAGCATTTACTCTATAATAAATTACTAATAAATTTGAAAAAAAAGTCAATGCTTTCCTACACCAGTAAAACTGGCCAGTAAATACTATAAAAGTAAAATACAAATTACAATAACTAAAAGTATAAAATATCTAGAAATTATCCAAGAATCCAAAAATCCCTCTATGGGAAAACTTAACTCTAATAAAGGAGATTGAAGATCTGAATAAATATTTACAAAGATATCCCATTTTCTTAGATTGGACAATTTAATATTATAAGATGTTGACTCTTCCTAAATTAATCTATGAATGAAATGCAATATCAGACAATTACACTTGGATATTTTTTGAGGAACTCAACTAAATTTATTTTAAAACATATATGAAGGAAGAAAAATCTATGAATAGTGAAGTCAATTTTAGAGAAAACAAAGGGTGAGTGTGCCCTGCCAAATATTAAGAAATGTTGAAAGATGATAATTTAATAAAGACAGTGAAATTGGCACAAGAACAGATGAACAGACCAAGGGAACATAATAACTTAAAGACTGATCCTTGTTTGTATGAGACTTAATGTAAGATAAACTATAAGAATAAATTAATGGAGAAACAACAGTTTGCTTAGTGAATGATTTGGGAAAACAATCGCACCATGTGAAGAAGAATAAAAATGAAATTTGACCCTTACCTAACCCTGATACAGGGATAGACTTTAGCTGGATTAAAGACCTAAATGTGAAAATAAAGATCTGAAATCAGTGGAGAGCTAAGAGTGTTGAAAAGTCCTTAAACTAAACTTCAAAAGCAAAAACTGTAAGGAAAAAAAGTTGATAGCTTTCATTACATCAAAATGCACGCTTCTGCTCAATGAGACAGCTAAGATATAGAGGACAGATAGTAATGCAATTGCATGAAACTATAAGGGGTTATTACCTGGCATAAACCAGGAACTCCTAGAAGAATGAACAGATGAAAGGTAGTAATTCAAATAGAGAAATGGGGAAAAGATATGTACAAAATATTTTCGAAATAGGAGATCCTAATTAAGGCTGATAAATGAGGAAATAGAGACATAACATTATTTAGATAAATGTTTGGTTCTCCAGAAGAAATAAAGAGAAAAAGGTTTAAGTGGTTGCCTCGTGAGAGTGTGGCTGAAGATGGGAACATCTGGGGTAGAAATCCTTCAATATAATTTGATTTTTAAATTTAAAAGAAAAAGAACTAATGTCAAATAGCCTCATCCATATCTTTCAAAAAATTAAAGGAAATATCTCACTTAGAGTCATCTAGTCAGTAGTAATTACACTGAAAATGTTGCATAAGAATAAAAATTTTAAGATATAATTTCAAAAATGACGGCAACATACTATTCACAAAATAGGATTCAAATAGGTACACATAAGTGACAAATAAAAAACAGATCTAATAAATCTTATACAGGAATTAAATATATCATATTTTATAAGACTTTTTAGCAGATTACAAGAACACAAAAATACATTGAACAGAAAAAATTATATTGAAAATGAAATAGATATGAAATACAAATGCGAGAGTACATAAAAATATAAACCAAGAAATCATTTTTTTGGGGGGGAGGATAGGTAATAAAACAACAGTAATTTATTCTCTCACAGTTCTGAAGGCCAGAGTCCAAAATCAAGATGTTGGCAGGTCTGCACTCCCTCCAGAAGCTCTGGGGTAAGATGACCAGCTTGTGACGGCTGTTGGTAATCCTTGGCTTTCCTTGGCTTGTAGCTACATCTCTCCTATCTCTACCTCTGTCTTCACGTCTTCTCATCTCCCCTGTGTCTCTCTTCTGAAGATACTTATCATTGGACTTAGGTACCCCCCCGCCAATTCTCAATACTCCAGAGTGATCTCTTCATTTCAAGAACCTTAAATTAGTTACATCTGCAAAGATCCTTTTTCTAAATAAGGTAGCATTCACAGATTCCTGGAATTAGGATGCAGAAGTCTTTTTTTTTTTTTAACTAATGAACTTTTAAAATTGAAATTTAGTTGATTTACAATACTGTATTTGTTTCAGGTATACAGCACAGTGATTCGTAAACCAAATAAATCTTTTATGTTTAAAGTACACTATAGTTTCCAAAGCATTTTCATTTTGAATATGAATTAACATTAACATTAGCTGAACATCACTCCAAACACCTTACTTTGGAGGTAAGTATCAATATATACCTCTTAGATGGATATCTAAGATTCTTAGGATCCTCAGATACATGTAACCAACAGAGAGAGAAGGCACATTGAAAATGTGATTTTGCATAAGAAGCAGTGTGATTTGGTGGATGGGCACATAGTCGCTGGAGCCCAACTACCTGGGTTCTATGTAGATCCTACCTCTTATTGGTTGTGTGATGATGGGCAAGTCACTCCACCTCTCTGTGCCTCAATTTCCTCAACCATAAACTGTGGATGTCAATAATCCCCACCTCACAGGGTTTCCTTGAGGATGAAAAAGTGCTTAGAACACCATCTGGTACATTGTAAGCTTTCAGTTAAGGACCATCGTTTTCCTCGGTCTGATTTCCAACAGACAGAAGACCAAGGAGGAGCAGAGACAGGTAAGGATAAGGAGAGAAGGAGTCATTGCTGGGTCTGGGCTCTGTACACTCTTCTGCAATTCTGTCAGATGTTTTAAGCAGAAGTTCATCCATCATTTTTGGAGGTGTTTTACTCCCCCAGGTCCCAGGCAGCTCCCTAAGACTTCCAGGGATCCTGAGAACAGGATGTCTTTTGTCTCTTCTAGAGCCTTCTGTGGGTGGTTGGGGGATGGGTAGCAAACAGTCCAAGGAGAACATTTGCTTTCTTGTCGAGCTTTTACCTGTCTTTCCACCTCGTCCCCTTTTCATTTCATTAGACAGGGAGTTTCACCTTAGCTCATCCTCTTCGTGCTCTGACACCGCACGGCACACATTTGGTTCGAGAATCACCGAGAGGTAGGCAGGACTTGTAAGACTGTGACCATATTACTGATGAGAAAGCCAACTGTCATAAAGTAAAGCTATTTGCTCAGGGTTGTACAAGGCTGTAAGGAAGAGCCAACGCCGTGAGTCTATAACAAGAGCTCATTGCTCTTGTCCTAGAATCTATTCACTCAGTGTTTACCCGGTCAATGAGGGTCAGGTTGCACTGATGCAGGGGACAGAGGGGACAAAGATTAATAAATATAGATCTTCTGTTTTAAAAAAAATTTTGTTCTTTGGCTGCACTGTGGAGCATGTGGGATCTTAGTTCCCCGACCAGGGATTGAACCTGTGCCCCCTGCATTGGGAGCGTAGAGTCTTAACCACTGGACCGCCAGAGAAGTCTCTCCCTGTGGATCTGGAGATGCGCGGGCATCTCACCGTCGCTGACAGGGCACTTCTACCCAGGTCCCTCTCACTCCCCTCTGCAAACATCTGCATCAGCCACTGGACACATACACACTGAGTTGGGCTGGGCCCAGAGTCCTGAGGGCACGAGGGTGGCCCCCGTCCTCATGAAACACAGGATCACAACTTTGGATGGTGTAATTGGAACGGAGAGAGCAGGATCTTTAGGGTGCTTTCGAGCTGCTGCCAGAACAGCCTTCCAGAACCCAGCCCAGGGCCCCACGCCTGCACAGCGCTGACTCTGAGTGCTCTCGCGGGTCTCTCCCAGACTCCTCCAGGCTCCCTCTCAATCAAACCCGTGCTCTGGGCTCCCCAGATGCACCTGTAGGTCTCCACGCCACCGCAGACCCTGCTGGAAGGCCCGATGCCCACCCCAGCTTGTTTGATACGCTTGATTCTGCAGGCTCGGCTTAAGCGTCTCCTGCTCTAGGAAGCCTCAGTCCCTCCCAGGCCAGAGCTAACCATGCCCTCCTTCTCTGTGACCTCCCTGACCTGTGTCATGACCCTGAAACCCTCAAGCTCTGGGTGTCTACCTTCTTGGACTACACTGTTTAAGTGCTTAGGGGACAGAATCAGGTGTTGAATGAACGCCAATTTTAAATCATGAGTCGAGGTGCCTCCCCACTGAGGGCTGCTTGAACCTCTGTAGAGGTGTTCCCCACTGTCACTTTGCTTTCCTTGGGTGCTTAATACGTGTTTGTCAGATGAAGTAACACACAGCACTTGGGCCAGAGGTGGGATGAGCAGCGCCCCCCCGACTGTGCCACCCCCCCCCCCCCCCCGTAAGGACTATCCTGGTGGTGGAAACAGCTGGCCCAGCACACGCTACCGCAGCACAGTGGCAGGTCGTCGCCAATGCGAACCTGGGCTGTCCCAGGTCGTTCTTGGGATCGCAGATGTTTCATTAAGTTAATTACAGAGTCCTGAGGGGATTTTCAATTAAAATGGGAAAACATCTCGTTTAAGAACAGAAACAGGTGATGTTCTATCTTTTAACAATACACATTCTTCCTTATCCTGTGACAGTCTTTCAAAAAATTTCAAAACATAATACATTTCATACAAAGTTTAAAGTAGAAAACAATGACTCAGGTCATAATTTTAAGTCTACCAACCTCGGAGGAGGGAGATACTTCTCTTCTTTCTCCAGGTAGCGCGCCAGAGTTAACGCGATGCCTCTGTCCATGCACTGTATGAGGAAAAGGAATACATTTGCAGCCTGGACTGCAGACACTGGTCATTAAAACAGGAAGGTGTTGGGCTTCCCTGGTGGCGCACTGGTTGAGAGTCTGCCTGCCAATGCAGGGGACATGGGTTTGAGCCCTGGTCTGGGAAGATCCCACATGCCCTGGAGCGACTGGGCCCGTGAGCCACAATTGCTGAGCCTGCGCATCTGGAGCCTGTGCTCCGCAACAAGAGAGGCCGCGATAGTGAGAGGCCCGCGCACCGTGATGAAGAGTGGCCCCCACTCGCCGCAGCTAGAGAAAGCCCTCGCACAGAAACGAAGACCCAACACAGCCGTAAATAAATAAATAAATAAAACTCAATCCCATTAAAAAAAAAACAAAAACAAAAACAGGAAGGTGCACTGAAATGCTCCTCTCAAGAGTAGTTTTAATTCACCTTTCCAACTATAACTGCTAGAAGACAAAACAAAACACCACACAATCATCATCTTGAGAGCACTGCTCTACAGGACTTCCTGCAATGATGGAGGTGTCCGTCCTGTGCTGTCCACGACGGCAGCCAGGGACCCACGTGGCTCTCGGGCACTTGGAGATATGGCTAGTGCAACTGTAACACTGAACTTTGAATCTGACTTAATTTAAACAGCCATAGGTAACTAGTGGTTACCACTTTAGGCAAAGCAGAGTTAGGACAAGGGGAAACAGGACCAACAAAGCCCCGGAGGCTAACCAAGAGCTGGACTTAATAACGCCAGCAGAATCATTTCAGAGAGGAATTGCTCACACGTCAGGTATCAACAACACCTCTGATTCCCATGTGCTACACTTGGACACAGTGCTACCAAGCACAGAAGAGTCTGGTGTCACATTCTGCACAGCTTTCCAATACATCAGCTACCTGCCAACATTTTTTTAAAAATTAAATAATCACTATCAAAATAAAGCATAAAGTCAGACGAGGGTAATGGTTTATAAGGGTTTCTTCCTTGGGGTGATGAAATGTTTTGAAATCAGAGAGTGATGGCTGCACAACCCTGTGAGGATACTAAAAACCACTCAACTGTATACTTTAAAGAGTGAATTTTATGGAACGTGAATCGTATTTTTAAACAAACAAACAAACGAACAACCAGCTAGAGCAAGGGGTGCTGTAAAGGAAAGAACAATCACTGCCAGCGTGTGGCAGTGCAGGTATTTGCCTGAAGAGGGGCCATTCTGTAAGCTGTGAGGTAAGGTTTTCCTCTGCTAGGAAAAGATGGAAAACAATGGCAGGCAATGTCTTTTGCTGGTTCTACATTCTGGAAGTGTACTTGGAAAAGTTAACTCCTTCTGCAAACATCTGGACTGGCTCCGTTTCTAGTCCTGTCTAGTTAAGAAACAGTATAAACCATAGCTCAGTTTGTAAAAACTGTTTTATCAAGCAAGTCAACAAAAATTTGGCAGAACTGCTCAGTTCTGCAAAGCTTAAACAAGAACTACAGTGTCATGATCCTTTTTTCTCTTTCAAATATTGAAAAGAAAAAGCAAAGAGGAACAGGACAAAAGACTTATTAAGATGGACGCTGCAATGATGCAAAGAAACTCTAAGAGCTTTCCTCCTCCTTCCTACAAATGCAGTTCCCAGATAGTATTCTGTTCCCTTCCCCAGAGCCTGTTCTCTCCTCATTCAACTCTCAAGGTGATTTCCTGAAGACAGCCAATATCCAGTGGGAGCCCACAGATGTAATTTTGGGATCTGTGAATTGTCCAGACTCACTTTTTCTTTTTGTTATGAGGATAACCTATGTAAGAGAAGTATCGAGTCACTTGATTCACATGCCCTTTCTGAGTCTCCCTCTGGAACAGAGTAGCAGGAAGACCTTAGCTGTTGCTACCCAGTGAGAAAAGAACTGAGGTGGATCTGACTGGAACTGACACCCTGGCACCTAGAGAAGGCCCACGTCCCGTGACACAAAGTGTGTAGAGAAGCACCCTGAGGGGGTTCGAGGGGAGGCTCTGGGATAATAACGGCGTCACCACAGACTCCAACACAGGACATGCAGCTTCACAAGGCTGCTCTGGCGGCGGTCAGCATCAGTCACACCACCCGGCAACTCAGTTAGAAAACAAACTCAGCTGTCACATGAAGGTAATGTCATAATTTGACTCTTACTAGGCTTGTCTGTTCTGCTTATATTTAATTTCTAAATTTGTTTTGGTATTACATTTGTACAGGAGCTCTAATTAAAAGGATGCTGTACTTCCTTTTATAGCTTATACATTTAAGTAATATGACAATAAAAACACCGAGGCAGTAAAAAAGGTCTGTGGGGTGCTTTTCCCCTTTAAAGAGTTTTTTTCCAAGTCTGCAGAGCTGCACCTGAGGAGACATCTGTGACCTTTCCTCACTCAGCAAGGCGAGAGCCACTCCAGCCTGTTCATTCACAATCTGACACGTTTCCTTAATTAGGAATCTCATATTCTGGGTTTGGTTTTATTTTGTTTTTTTAGGACAACTGATTCTGGAAGGCCACAAGTTGCAAGAAGCTCTCCACGAATCAATGATCCACAAGTTGCAAGAAGCTCTCCATGAATCAGTGACTGCAGGTACTGTGGTTCACACATTGTCGGGTACAGGTCAGCTGAAGCCAGCGGTGAAGCCAGGGGCTGGCTTAGCACCACAGTCTCCACACTGAGCAGCCACGTGACTGCCTGCTGTGCCACAGCCGGGCAGGGGCACACGGCAGACTTGACCAGCACCACTACCCTGACGCCTGGCAGCACGGACTCAGGGAAGGAGCCTCTGAAAGGAACCGTCAGGACAAGCAGGACAGGGAAGCAGGGTGAAGCCTGTCTTCATTCTCAAATACGTACGCCATGTATTTCAGATTCAAGTACAAGGCAGCACCACCCTCGGTGCTCAGTGCTGCAGGGCCACTTGACCGTTCTTGAGAAGGAGGAAAGTGAGGAGAGAGGACTTGGGTGAACGCAGCTCTACTGAACAGTAAAGGCCAAGGGATCTTCCCTAGTGATGCGTTTCTTAGTTAATAACTAAGGTACACTTAGTAGTAAGACTTTCAGAAGTCAGACATTTAAATCAAGCTCCCAAGTTAGGCATGGTAAAGAAGTGGCTCTTCTTCCTTCCTTTTTGCTTACAAGATTATTTCGACCTGTTTCTGAGCTATGCTGGGTGTTCAGCCCCAGACAGTCAGCTGTCCGGTGTTGTGCACCATCACCATACAGAATGCCATCCCCACCTACATGTGCGAAAGCCTGGCTTTGTAAATAGTAAGCAACTGGGTTTTCTGGAAGACTAATTATTCAGAGTGGAAGCAAAGCGTATTTTAATACAATGTGGCAAAGAACACAACTTCAATGCGAGCTGAAAATTGACCCAATGGAATAACCTGCAGCCTGTCAGTAGAGACGTGCTACAGACTCCACTGGGCAGGGACAGACGTCGGGAAGGCTGGGCATCAGAACAATTCCATGTCACCAGAGGGGTAACCACAACTTCTGTTGTACCCAATCTCTTAGGGCAAAGAGAGCATTCTTAAAAATGACCTTAAAAATTCCTTGGGTTCAGGGTAGAAGGGCACGAAGAGATTTACCCGAATAACTGGATACTCACTTGAGTTACTATTTCCTGAAGTAGTTTAATGTCTCTTTCTCGACACCCAGTGCTCTCTTCCAGCTGGAGGTGAAATGCTGGAGAAATGGACTCACCCACCACTTTTAATCCAGAAATGCTGAGGAAGGGAAACACACACACAAGCATAAATCCTCTTCCGAGCTCAGATTTCTCACATATAAATAATTTTACAAAGTCTGCATTAATGAATGTGACAGAAACTTGGGACTTCCATGGGAAACATCATGTGGTGGGATTCCAGATCTGACAAAGGGAGGTAAAAACGCACGCTCTGGGCAGTGCTTCCTAGTCTAGGACACCCTGCAGCACGGCGGGGAAGAGGATTCCCGGTCCCGCAGGACCCTCCGGCTCACATTTCACAGAGAACACGTGCGTCATCCCCAGCCTCCCACCAGACGGTCTACATGCCTCACCCACCTTGGCTGGGGCCACCCCCTCCTCAAGGGGCCCCTTGCAGGCCCACTCAGCCCTGGGCCTCTGCCCTGCCGCTTCCTCTCCTCACCTGCTCTCTCCTGTTCTTGCACGGCTAGCGCCAGACACGCCCGGTCCCAGGTCCAGGGTCACTCCTCTGAGGGCCTCCCTCATCACCCACTTTAGGGAAGTGTCTGCACCATCATTTTCTATTACTTCTGTTTCCTCCATGGATAACATATTATAATTGATAATGCTGCTTCCTTATTTGCTAAATCTTTAGTTTGTATCTTGTCTTTTATAAACTACAGGGATGATTTCTGACACTAAAATTTTATATTTTGGTCACCAACAATATATTTAGGTTGTAAAGCTGTCTTCTTGTGTACATGTTTAATTTTAAATTTTTCTTGAATTACGATGATTTTCTTCTCTCTTAGGATTAACAGCACAGAAATCTGCTGTTTCTCAGGAAGGAAGAGAGATTTCTTTAGGGGTGAAAGCCTGTATTTTCAAATGATTATTGCAGTGTTATGAGAACTGTAGGCCATATAATTTAGCCAGGTATGGTTTGATTTCTGACCTATCTCCTAGGACAAAAATAGTGATACATGTCTATTTGAAATTGGGCTAAACATTTTAAATGGCTTTCATTTAGTCTGCTTTACCTGGAAAGATCTGCTTTTCCCTTAGAATGAAATGAGCACAAAAAGCACTTGTTAGCATATTCGATTCTTCAAATATGTTTAGGACTCAACAAGCTTTTACTGAATGACTACCTGTGCCGAGTATCACATGAAGTGAGGAAGCTAAGCTCACCTGCCTTTCACACCACCCTTGAACATCATTAATTTGTGTCTACTTTCTTTAAATGTAATGCATCACACTAGGATCTCTCAATAAATCAGGCTGCAGATTTGTATCATGGAATCTCAGACTCTAGGGCTTCTGGAATATGGGGAAACCTTACAGATCAGTTGTTTTACTACTGTAGAAACTAAGAAATATGCTTTCAAAACCCATTTCCTAGGTGAATTCTGAATGTGTTAAACTTGTACACAAAGAAGTATTAATTGTTTTAGGTCATGTACTCTCAGGGAGAACTTAAAAAATTACTTTTCAAATTGCATTTCATATGAATTAAATGGCCTGGATTTTCTTTGATACAAACAAGGCACCTACAAGCCCAACTGAGCTTACTATTCGATCAAATGGGCTCATCTCACATGTTAGGTGGAGCAAGTTGGTGAGAGAAGGAATGAAACAAAATGCTCTCTTTCTGGCTGCCTGGATGCTGAATGTTGCATTAAAGTTTAACTAAAACCAAACGGACAGAGAATTATAACTTGAGTTCAGAAAGTTAGAAGCTGTGTTTCAGAGCCTGTTATACTTAAAAAAACGTTTCTGGAGAGCACATTATTTACCATATTACTTTACCCATTTTACCAAATGGAAATACTAAACACTGGTCTAGGTCCTAGGGATAGAACAATCAACAATTCAGACGTGGTCTCCATCATGTGCTTAGTGTGGGGAAAGCGCTGGACATGAATAATTATCTGTTAGAATTTAGGGGCTCTTCAAGATTCCAGCAAGGACCCAAAGTAGCATAGGCCGCTGACTTCCTCTCCCAAATGCAACCTCAGAGATGAGAGAAGCAAATCACTGATTAGAGGAGACTAAAAAAAATTACTTAGAACTGAACACTGAAAATACTTACTGCCTTTGAAATGTTTATCTTTAAGCTATTTATTGGAAAATAATAACACCAATAACCTAAATGTAAAAAGCTAAACAAGAGTAAAAAAACACAATTCAATGAAACAAGAAAGCAGAAAAATAAGGGAAAAAAATCAATCAAAGAAAACAAAATATGAGTAACAAACAAAATCAAACTTAAAAAAACGTGCTGGGCAAAATCCTGGAAAGATTATCATAAGAATGAAAACGACAGAAACAGAAAATAAAAAGGGGAAATAATACAGACACAAGAGAGAGAATCACAGACTACACCCAGCCCAAAGGCCCCAAGTCTAGAGAGTCTTACAGAGGAGTCCTGCTCAACTTTGAAGAAGCAAATAATCAAGCCTGGTCTTATACAATGGCTCCATAATGCAGGGAAGTGGAAAAACTGCTCAATACTTTATTGAGGCTACCACAACATTGATTCCTAGGTTATGTTAGGTTGTTGTAACAAAAGATTATAGGCCCATTTAAATTATAAATATGGATATAAAAATTCAAAATCCTAACTAACAGTGCAGAAAAATATACTGTAATCAAGGAGGGGTTTACTCAGGAATGCAAGGATGTTTTAACATCAGAAAATACAGTCATCCCTCGGTAGTCACAGGAACACTGGGTAAAGTGCAGGAGTAGAGGTGGGTTTCAGTAGTTTCAAGTGTACATGAGAGGTGAGGATGTGGAGAGGGCATAAACAACTCTGGAAAAAGACTGGCTACAAAGAGAAGCAGAGCAATGGGCTAGTTGCTAGAGGGGAGTATGGGGTCACGGGAAAGAAGAATTTAAGACAAGATAGGGCAGAGTGTACTTGAATGCTAATCAAATGACTCAGGAAAGGGGAGAGACTGAAGAGAAAGGAGAGGAGACAACCAAAGGCACTCGGTCCTTAAGAAAGGAGAGCTGTGATGGATGGAGGAACGTTTCTTTGGCTATAACACGAGGGAAGACTGGTTCGGATACCCGCAGGTGTACAGGGTTGTGAGGGAAAATGAGGGAGTTCCCAAGTGACAGCATGAGGCAAGGCTGTCAGCTAAAAGTGGGTGGAGTGAGACAGAGGGTTAGGGATTTTGGAGAGAAGAAAAAGTGTGAGAGAGCTGGGAAAAGTAGAGGATTGGACTTAAAAAATAAACACATTAACACTCATAGAATAAAGGGCATCTGAGGTAGGTGTTCATGAATTGACAGTGACTCCAATGTGCTAGGCTGAGCTGGTTTATTAATATTTCATAAGCCAATGTAACTGGAAACAATAATATCTCTCTACCACAAATCATGCAAGAACTTTTGTTAGGATCATAAGTCAGACCCAGACTTCAATTATTTCTCCCCCTCCTTTATCTGGAACATCTGTGACCTGCTTATTTATTAACTGTCCTTTTTAGAAAAGTTTCTAGTTTCCATATCTGGCAATAGGGATAGGACTTCCACGACTGAGAAGGCAGGTTTCAACTTGGAAAGGCAAAAAGAAACCACAGGCAAGGTGAGATCATTTTCTGTAAGATAAGAAATCTGCCTGAAGATGTCACTAGCCTCAATGTTTTTCTCAATTCTAGAGGAATCTTAAAGAACTACTCTTGTGTAGTTAAAACAAAAGTAAACAGAACACTCATAAGGTTCACTTTGATTTCACTTGTTTCTTTTTCTTGAAGTAACTTAAAAAAATGAGTAATTTTCTAAAAAGCAGCATGGACAGTATGAACCCACTGTCATCTAATTACATCCTTTTACCCGTACAGATGTGTGGGAATTCTCCAGTGTTTATGCTGGTTATTTCTGGTGGCAGCATGTTGTTATTTCTTTTCATCTTTGTTATCTTCTGTACTACTGTAATATTTTACCAATGAGCTTGTATCATTTTTAGAAAAACAAAGTTATGATTTTTTAAAACAATGACAAAATGGATGCTCTGGTTTCACACACAGAGACAAATTTGAATGAACTGTGTTTTTGGTTTCTTAGTTGCAATTTAGACAAACTGACTCAAGCCTATTAAATGCACTGAAAACCAAAGAGGTGACACTCAAAATTTTTCACAAGTTGTTTAAATGTTGTGCAGATAAACTTTTGAGTTGGTTGAAAATATATAAAACTCACCCTTGTAAAGCTTTATGAATTCGTTTGCACTTTTCCTTCAACACTGCAAAAATACCTGAAGGAAACAAATACATTTGATAGTACATTTGGAAGATTGGATATACTAATCTAAAAATGTTTTTCAAGATCCAGTTCATCAATTTAAAATGCAGCAAATCCTTCTGCCCACTAATAACACATAAATAGACAGCCAGTAACTCCTCTGAAGGTCCCCAACTTTCATCTGTGGCATATACTAGCTGGCACCTGCTCACCCAACTTTCAGCAAAATCTGGGATAAAGTTTTCCACAACAAAACAATGGCTCTGTTCTTATTAAGATACTATAAATTATCTGGCCAAGAACAAAAGGGTACAAATATATTAAATATTTCTGGACCCTAAACAATTTGGGAAAAAAATAGACACTGCAGTCATGTTTATGATCTCTTCTTGATATTTTCACTTTCTTTTAAGGAAAATCCACAAACTGAAAGATCTGAGGAGACAGGAGTGGCAGGGTATCTGACAAGTATATGAATGTGCACACAGAAACACTCACTTTTACTGATTCTCTGAATTAAAACCAATGCTGAATCTTTAGAAATTTATAAAATTTAAAATTACAAATACCAGGCCTGCTTTTCCATTTTCCTTTTAGTCTTTGGTGAGGAGGCGCTATCACAGCCCAGAACCACATTTTAAATTGAGTCAACTGCCCATTAAGCAAGTTTTAATAGTTGGTAAACCTGTATGGCCTCAGCACCAACTCATGAATCAAAGGCTGATGGGGAAAACTAGACAACAGTTATAAAATTATAAGTACCAAAAATTAGCATACTTCAGCTAATTTCTCAAAAAATCCCGATAAACTAAATGATGACTGGCCCAGAGCTAGTCCCTCCTTTTTCTGGCATCTCTGCCCACCAAGGGAGCGAGCTTTGCTTTGGCTCTGGCTTCATCTCCAGAAACATGAGAGAAGCTCTAACCCGGAAACCCTGAGGCAGGGACAACTTCTTCACCATCATTTTTCCCATAAATTGCCAGATAATGTAATTCAGAGCCAGAACTTTGTCTGGGAAATCATTTCCTCCAGCTAATTTCTCCAAAAAGGCAAACCAGCAGCATGGCTAACATGACTTGAAATATCTTTGATTTCCTGGGTTTAAAGGTTATACCTGAATTTTCTTCCATGATGTTGAGGGCCTCAATTGCAGCAGCAGCTAAGAGGGGAGGTAATGAAGCTGAAAAGCAGTATCCCTGGCCGGAAAGTCGCTGAGAAGAAACAAACAAGTTATAAAACATAAACACTTTTTTTGTCTCTGTTTTTCTTTGGCTAAAAAATCTAAAGGCACCAAATCTCTGCACTCCCTACCAAATAGCACGTACAAATGGTGAGGTGCTAAGACCCAGGCATGTACAGAAGTTATGTAACAAAACCAAAACTTTTTTAGAAAGGGAGATAATTTCTAAATGTAAATATTTTGAATGATTCTTTAACAAATCTACTTCTAAATAAAAATTGTGTGAAAAACTAAGTTAGAATGAAATTTTGTAATAGCGGTTACATTTTTAGTTGACCAGTGGAGCAACGGGTTTCAGTTTTTGCTTTTGTTTTTAAAAAGAACCCACCTGATGGTCAATTACGAAAGACCTGCCACAGCAGAAACCCCCAATAGAAGCAAGTGAATTCTCCATGTTGGCACTGATAAGATCAATATCATCAATCTGTCAGAAAAGAGGGACAGTGGGAGTTATTTCTCAATTTAAAGAAAAGGAGGGGGAAAAAAAAAGGCCAATGTCAATCCTAGAGACAAAATTTCAGCACTAATGTCAACATCTGGATTCAAACTACCTCCTTGAAAATAAAGGGTAAGTCATACAAAATCAATTGTTAAAAGGACCGATGTTTCATAGCCCACCTCTGAAGATGTCTCACTTTATACGTTTTTGCCATTCCATCATTCATTGACAATTTATTCACAGTGGAAGAGCTAGATAAAAGATGAAATCTAAAGTTGTTTGATACTAAACATATTCAGAGGTACAAGATAAGATCACTTCCTTGCTAAAACAGTGGTCTCAGCTGTCCTTCTCCATAGAAGGTACTTGAGATAAATAAAAAGAAATCTATCAGGGTTTTGAGCACTTTGGAACAAGTACTACATTCCATTTACCTTTTCCACCTTTTCAAAAATGAAATCAATTTATCCAAACATGATGGCAATGGGCCATCATGGGCTCTGACCAAAGTGGACCAACTGGGCAGTGGATGAACCTAATGTGCCCACTGGGCTCCTGAGTACCCACGACCTTCTCAACGGCTCAGCACTCCTTTGGTCCTCACCGTCTGCTCCAGCCCCCAGCACCAAGTTCCATCCTGCATACAGTAGCCATTCTGTAATTACTCACTGATGGCCACAATAATTGACTGGTCAGATCACATCTGGTGTTTTTCCAAGTGTTCCACAGATCCAACAAGGAAACCTGCGCACTCTTCTTCTTTTTTTTTAACCTTTCATTATGAAAAATTTCAAACATATACAAAAGTATAAAGAATCCCCATCACCAGATTCAATAATTATCAACTTACGGACAATCCTGTTCCACGTATAAGCCCCCTACTGCCCTCTTCATTTCTTTGGAGCAAATCTCAGACTTTACATGTTTTCATCTATAAATATTTCAGTGTGCATTTCTAAAAGATATGCCCTCTTTCAAAAACATTACCACACTTAAAAAATGAAAAACTTCTTAATATCAAATACTGAGTGTTCAAGTATCTCTGTCTCACAAAGCTTGTTTGTCACAGTATTTGTTTGAATTAGGGTCCAAATAAGGTCCATACATTCTGCACTCTTACTCAAGCCATTATAAATACTACCTCTGAGACAACTGCTGGAAGCAGTGAGAAAACTAGAACAGTGAAATTAGATAGTGCTTTTTCCTTCTTTAAAATTTTCATGCCTTAAAAATTGCTCTGGTGTAAATTTTACTTGAATTAATTTCCATTTACCTTAAATTCTTCAGTGCATTTCATTGCCAAATGTCAGTTTGTCTTTGAAGAGTATGCTTCAGTCAACTTGGTGTGATAGTCATTCTGCTCTACATTTTTCTCTAGGTCTGTATGGGTAGAGGGATGCAAATAATCTAAGGTGAGTTTATATTTTATAGTTCAACATTTTAACACAAGCTGCAAAACTTTTATGCACAAGATTTGGAGAAAAGCTTCCTTCACATCAACCACACAGCGGTGGGTAAGGGCAGGTTACACAGTGGTCGGTGAGGACAGGTTCTGCAGATGGGCCCACACTGTTCCTCTCCGAGGCTCTAGGAGCAAAACCCACTAAGAGTAGGGCTAGTTGAGGCTCATTTCCTTTCAGCAAGAGAAAACATAAAAAACTCACTCCAGTTGTCTGGGACCTTGAGCGGCTTTGTGAATCCATGCTGGTGGTATTTCTAATATATATATATATAAATCACCCCCATACACACAAATAACAATACAGAATTTTAAATATTAGAAAGAACATCTTTTCACTGCTATGATACTTTCTAAAGGACAACTTAGAGAATTCTTACTGATTTTAAAGAAAAAATGGAAGGCAAATTTAACTGTTTCTAGAGAAGAAACACGGAAAGCTGGGATCAAATGTTACCGTGTAAACAGAACACAAATTCTATGATTAGCCACTGAGTTCCAAGGGAAGATGGGGACCCTGGTCTGGCTGACCCAATCCTCTGTGGGCTCAGTGAAGTGACAGACACCAAAGCTGCATCCTGCACATCGATGAGGAACACTGTCTTGTGCCCATGAAAGCTGCCCAGCAGGATGGAACTGAATGGTTACTATATGAAGGAATGTTCCAAAAAAGGAGAGCTTACATCGATTCCAAAATGTTCAGTGACTCCTCGGCCATGCTCCCCCAGGACTCCAAACGAAAGGCTTTCCTCCAGAAAGATCCTTGCTTTATATCTGTATTTTAACTTAACCTAAGTGGTAAATAAACACAACTTTAAAATACTGAAAATTCATAAAATTCGTATTTGTGAATCTGCCTACTTGCTAAAATTTATTTGTAACCTCCAAATCAATACTTAGGGCATATTTGCAGGGTGGTGAAAAACTTTGAGTCACCTGAAATGCACCTTCCCAGCTGAGTTAACGGGCTACTGCTTCAGCTTATACTGCAAACAAGTGTCCTTTTCACATTCTGTTTACTGCCACATTTTTCGCATTTTGTGCTTTTCCTTGTGATTCTGTTGTTTACAATGGCCCCCCAGCACAGCGCTGAAGTTCGGCCCAGAGGGCCTCAGCGCAAGACGGCTGTGATGCGCCTTACGGAAAACATGCGTGTGTCACATAAACTGCACTCAGGCCGGAGTTAGAGCACTGCCGGCTGGGAGTTCAATATGGCTACGTCAACGGTGTACACTAAATAAGGTGTCTTTACCCAGAAACACATATAAAACAAGGTTATGTACTGAGTAACTGATGAAAACGTGGTGACTAGAGGGTTGCAGAAAACTAACTCTGTATTTGCCCTAGGAGCAAAAGTTCAGTATTTGGTAATTCAGTATTTGCAGCAGGTTTATAGAACATAAATATATATATATACACACACACACACACACACACACACACACACACATACACACATATACACACACACTTTATAGAACATAACTACCATGAATAATGAAAATTAACTGTACTTTAGATGCTCTAAAATGATTCAATTTAACTCAGTAATATAGACAGCACAATGCCAATTTTTAAAGAAGGAACTGTTAAGACACTATGAGTATAGACATGTAATCTATCTGTTAAATACTGGTCTGATTATACATAAAAACTCCTAGGGAAATGTTGTAAATATTCTTCCCTCAGAGGCACTATTCCAATTTAGATTCATTTTTTTAATCCAGAAAAAGTTTTCATTAATATGTTTTTTAATCTTTTTTTTTCCCCCTTTGTTTTCCGGCTTATAAGAAAGTCCTTTCCCATCTAAGGTTTAGATGCATATTTATCTATATGTTCTTCTAATTATTTCATAAATTTTTTGGTTTATACATTGGGAGGCTGAACATATGTACAGATTTTTTCCCCCTAGTGTTTAATTGATTTACCCCTTTATGATATGTATGTGATAAGTTTCACAGTTGAATTAAAATACAGTGATTATCAACCACTAAATTTTTATATATATAACATGAGAAGTTGGGCTCTTAAATCTTTCCATGGCTCATGTAATCTTCTCTTGTGCCAGAATCATAATTTTTTTTTAAAGTTTAATTTATTTATTTATTTATTTATTTATTTATTTATTTATTTATTTATTTATAGCTGTGTTGGGTCTTCGTTTCTGTGCGAGGGCTTTCTCTAGTTGTGGCAAGTGGGGGCCACTCTTCATCGCGGTGCACGGGCCTCTCATTATTGCGGCCTCTCTTGTTGCGGAGCACAGGCTCCAGACGCGCAGGCTCAGTAATTGTGGCTCACGGGCCTAGTTGCTCCGCGGCATGTGGGATCCTCCCAGACCAGGGCTCGAACCCGTGTCCCCTGCATTGGCAGGCAGATTCCCAACCACTGCGCCACCAGGGAAGCCCCAGAATCATAATTTTAATTATTAAATGTTTAATTACTATGATTTTTTCCACTGAAACTATAGAAATAATGCACAGAAATATATAAGATGGGTTGATGTCTCATATCATGCGTCTGATAATTTATTTTTTAACCATCAAGATTTTACAGGCTAGGGCTTCCCTGGTGGCGCAGTGGTTGAGAATCTGCCTGCCAATGCAGGGGACACGGGTTTGAGCCCTGGTTTGGGAAGATCCCAAATGCCGCGGAGCAACTGGGCCCGTGAGCCACAACTACTGAGCCTGCGCGTCTGGAGCCTGTGCTCCGCAGCAAGAGAGGCCGCAACAGTGAGAGGCCCGCGCACCGCGATGAAGAGTGGTCCCCGCTTGCCACAACTAGAGAAAGCCCTCGCACAGAAATGAAGACCCAACACAGCCAAAAATAAATAAATAAATAAATAAAGAAGCTTTCATTAAAAAAAAAAAAAGATTTTACAGGCTAATCTTGTGAATCAACATCAAATTGGGAGAGGGGTCCTCACTGGGCTTTTACCTGAATTTTCATTAACAATGAACAAACTAATTTGGGGAGAATTACATCTTTTCAATACTAATTCTTTCCCATCCATTAATAAGAGGTATTATATGAGTGAGATAGTTTCTAAAAACCATGTTTTAGAAAATATTTAATAATATTATCCCAGTACTGGAACACAAACAGACAAGTAAAACAAAACAGGAATCCTTTTGTCAAACCCTAATTTGTATACTGTAATTTTACATACTCAGTACTTTAGGTACTTGATCTGTTCCTACACTTTACATTTTGTTTCACTGGCTGTATATTTGCCCATCAGTACTGATTTATTATTGTACTCCTGTAACATACAGTTCTAACATCTTGTGGCCGACTATCTCTCCTACATTATTCTATTCGTCTTTGACACTCACAAAAGGAAGGAGAGGAAAACAAATCTCTTTTATTGACATTTAGGATGTATCTAGATTTCCTCAAGAAATAGTGAAAAACTTAAAAAATAAGATATGAAACCTTTATTTTGAATCCCTATTCAATTGATGGACTCAGAGATTCAGATTTTAATGGTCAAATGCAATGGTGGTTTATTACAGGAAAATCAGTGTAATACACCATACTAATAGAATGAAGGATAACCACATGATTAACTCAACTGATGCAGAAAAAGCATCTGACAAACCCCAAACCTCTCATGAGAGAAGCATTCAACAAATAAGAAATAGGAGGGAACTTCCTCAACTTGATAAAGGGCATTTACGGAAAACCCACAGCTAAAATCATACTCAATGGTGATGGCCTGAAAGCTTTCCCTTTAAAGAGCAGGAAGGACACTCACTCTTGTCACTTCTAGTCAACACTGTACTGGAAGTTCTAGCCAGAGCAATCAGGCAAGAAAAAAAAAGAAAAGCATCCATCCTTGGAAAGGAAGAAGCAAAACTAGCTCTATTCACAGATGACATGATCTTACATACAGAATAAGATCCACAAAAATACTGTTTCAGCTAATAAGCAAGTTCAGCAAAAGTTGAATGATGCAAGATCAATACACAAAAGTCATCTGTATTTCTATAATTAGTAGTGAACAATCCAAAAAGGAAATTAAGAAAACAATTCCATCTATAATAGCATCAAAAAGAATAAATACTTAGGAATAAATTTAACCAAAGAGGTACCAGACTTTACAGTAAAAGCCACAAACAATACTGAAAGAAATTGAAGAAAACTAAAATAAATGGAAATACATTCCATGTTCATCAATGAGAAGACTCAGTATCATTAAGATGGCAATACTTCCCAGAGCAATCTAAATATTCACTACAATCCCTATAAAAAATCTCAATGCCATTTTTTACAGAAATGGAAAAGCTGATCCTAACATTCAAATGGAATTTCAAGGGACGCCAAATAACCAAAACAATCTTGAAAAAGAACAAAAATGGAGAACTCACGTCTTGATTTCAAAGTTTACCACAAAGCTACATGAATTAAGTAATTAAGCATGGTACTGGCATAAGGCTAGACATATAGACAAATGGAATAGAACTGAGAGTCCAGAAATAAACCCATATACCTACAGTCAACTGATTTCAACAAGGGTGCCAAGACCATTCAATGGGAAAACAATAGTTTCTTCAACAAATGGTAAAGGGACAAATGGATAACCACATGCAAAAGAATGAAGTTGAATCCCTCTCTCACAGAATATACAAAAATTAAGTCAAAATGGATCAAGGACCTAAAATAAGAGCTAAAACTATAAAAATCTCAGAAGAAAACATAGGGTTGTATCTTCATACCCTGGATTTGGCAATGTATTTCTTAGATATGACACTAAAAGCACAAGCAACAACAAAAAACTAGATAAATTGGACTTTGCCAAAATTAAAAACTTTTGTGCATCAAAGGACACTATCAAAGAAATGAAAAGACAACCTATAGAATGAGAGAAAATATTTGCAAATCACATACCTGATAAGGGTCTAGTACCCAGAATACATAAAGAACTTTACAAAAAGACAACCCAGTTTAAAAATGGGTAAAGGACTTCTAGAGGCATTTCTCCAAAGATATACAAATGGCCAACACAAGAAAAGTGGCTCAACATCATTAGTCATTCAAGAAATGCAAATCAGAAATGCAAATATACTTCACACCTACTAGAATGGCAAAAATTAAAAAAAAAAAAAAGTATACATTGGTAAGGATGTGGAGAAACTGAAACCCTCCTCCATTGCTGGTGGGAATGTAAAATGGTACAAGCCACTGTGGAAAACAGTATGGCAGTTCCTCAATAAGTTAAAAATAGAATTACCACATGATCCAACAATTACATTGCTAGGCACATACATGAAAGAGTTGAAAACAGGGATTCAAACAAATACTTGTACATGAATGTTCACAGCAGCACTATTCACAAATGCCAAAAGGTGAAGCAATCCAAATATCTGTTAACAAAAAAACCAAAATGTGATACACCCACACAATGGAATATTACTTAGCTTTAAAAAGGAATGAAGCGAAGAGTAGCCCCTGCTTGCCAAAACTAGAGAAAGCCCGCGCACAGCAATGAAGACCCAACGCAGCCAAAAATAAATAAATTTTAAAAAAAAGAAGAAAAAAGGAATGAAGTACTGATAAATGATGCCACAAATTGGATAAACAATGAAAACATTATAAGTGAGTGAAGCCATAGTCATATATTATATGATTCCATTTATCAGAAATATCCAGAATAGGTAAATCCATATAGACAGAAAGCAGACTGGTGGGGGCTAGGGGCAAGGAAAAATGCAAAGTGATTGCTTAATGGGTACTGGGTCTTCTTTGGGAGTGACAAAAAGGTTTTACAACTAGCTAGTTGATGAGTGCACAACACTGTGCACGTACTAAATGCCACTGAACTCTACACTCTAAAATGGCTAGTTTTATGTTATGTGAATTTCACCTAAAAAAAAAAATCTCAATAGTCATGGTTTCTAAAGACAGTGTATTGTATCCCCTTTTAAAAAGCTGAGTTTTACAAAATACATATTATATGATTTCATTTATATGAAATTCTACAAAAAGCAAAACTACAGGAACAGAAAGCAGATCAATGGTGGCTTGCGGCCAGGAATGGGGTACTGATTACAAAGGGGCATGAGGGACTTCTGGAGTGACAGAAATGTTTTATATCTTGACTGTGGTGATGGTGATAGGGGAGTATACATCTGTCAAAACTTATCAAACTGTACTCTTAAAGTGAGTATATTTTATTATGTGTCAATTATACCTCAATAAAGTTGGTTTTATAAAACTCAGTCTTGATTACTCTTTAAAGGTCAGGGTTGGCATTTAATGTTAATCTACTTCCCTAGTATGATCAGAATGTGCTTATGATACCTATTAAGCAAAGCAATGCAGACATTATACATTAAAAATGGTCACAAACAAAAGGCATAACTGCCAAATAGTCTGAATACTAAAATAATAAATAAACATGGTTGCTCACCAATTCTGGAAGAGGGCAAATAGTTCCAGTATTCATATATAACCCCTCGACTACAATGAAACGTCGAGTTACACGAGCCTTGCGAGGACTCTTTAAAAGAAAAAAAAATAGATGTTTTAAATTTCAGTAACTCCAAATACAAAATCTGTTATATGCTCTCTAGCACTTTCACCCTACAAGATTTATTCACCAAGATAAATCAACAAATAGATAGACTAAATCAATTTCAAGCTCAAGGTTTGAGATCCTGTTATTTTGAGATGAAAAACAGTGCTTTCTTCTCTCAGACATGTTTTCAGGTCACACAGTCAACTAGGAGGCCTCACACACAAACACAAACTGTTTAGACACTGAGAATACTAAAACACAAACAAAACCCTCCAAGCCCAGAATGACTAGGAAGGGACCCAAGGGAACTTTCTGGGGGAGATGGGGACGTTTTATGTCATGATGGGGGCCATGATACCTGGGCTACACGGGTATAACCACTGGTCAAAACTGTATAACTAGGACTAATGTATTTCAATGTAAATTTTACCTAAAATAAAAAGAACTCTAATGATGATGATGATAATCATCATCATCACAGAGACTGAGTGGGGAGTTAGGTGAAGGTTCAGATGATACAAGAGTGGCAGAATATTGAAAACAAAGCCGAGAGAAGGGTACAGGGGGCTTCACTATACTACTGTTTCCTTTGAATGTGCCAGAAATGTTCCTAATAAAAAGTTAAAAAACAGACAAACCCTGACCTCCCTTACTTACCAAAAAACAGATGAAACCCTTCTCCTTCCTGCCTCCTCACTACTGGTTCAAGTAAAACTGGACTATGACCTCACCCAGTCATGTTCGGGGGTGGTGCAGTGGAGGGACTCTTTCAAGTAACACACACCTTCCCACACCCCACTGACGTCAAATCACTAATAAACCACTCCCACTGCTGAATCTGTAGATGTTTCAGGTATGCTGCACTGAAAAAATTCCACAGAGTTTGCCGCCATCTTTCTACTCAAAGGTTTCTTGCCTCTAAGCTTCTAATGAACAACTAGAAACTCAAATATCAGAGCTATTCTTTAAGGGGTATTTTAGAACCCACAGCTGTATGTAATACTGAAAAAAGTGTCGGCTGAAGCATGCGAGAGTTTACACCATTCTTGGTCATCTTCACTCCGTCCCTAAGTCAAACCTGAGGCTGCGGGTCTGCTGGGAGGTCACAGCTGAGGACCTGGGGGCATCCCGCCTCTCCCTGCCTTTAAAACACAAAGTATCTTTCTTATGATCTTAAAATACTCAATGAAGGAATATTTTATTTTTGGAATATTCTTGGGAAATGGAAAAGTACAAAAAAGAATTTAACAAATGAGCTCGTTACACCACACACTGGTAACTTTTTCTTGTAAGTACAATATCTTTGTAAATTACCTTGTTCAAATCAGGATTTTACCGCAATCGTTCTAGGACCGGAGTTTCTAAAATATTATGTTGTGAACATTCTCACATTATTTAATATTATTTAAACCATGATTTTAATGGAGATTTAATATTCCACCTTGTAGATACACCGTAAATTATTTAACTATTCCCACAGTGCTGGATTTAGGTTGTTTCCTTCATTTTGTTTTTTTACATCACGTGAATACCCTTCGATCTCTGACACCATTTCTGATTCTCTTCTAAAGATAGCACTCCGGAGGGTATAGATATTTAAGAATCCCAGAATATACCTGCCCATTTACCCTCTAGAAAGGCTGTGCCAACTGAAGCTCTCCTCAGAGTTTTTGGAAGGCCCCCTGTACATCAGTGTGGCACTGATTATTACCATAAAAAGTTTTCCCTAATTGGACAGGCAAAAACTCTTACCCTAATTTCTGTAACTGTTAGTGAGGTCAGACTATTTTCTATTTGCTCAGTTATCTGCATTTCTTCTATGAACTGCTGTTTTTACCTATTATCTTTTTTTTTTAAGAAGGATTAATATGGGATAAGAGAACTCTATAAGAAAAGGAATGAAAAAACATATGAACTCCATTAGTTGGGAAACTGACAAAAAGAGTTTGATCCAAACTCAGATTATTTAACCTACTTTCAAAGGAAATATAAGCATCTAAGTACAAAATATTTAAAAATTTAACATTTATTATTTTTGTGAAAACAAAGTTAAAAAAGAATTATTTCTAAAAACCAAAATGTAAAGTAATTTAGAAAGCCTACTCTTGGCAGGAATATGTGGTATAAATTAATTAGTAAAAAGGTAAAAACTATAAAATGGAAATAAATTTTAAGATAACTTTATTTCTTGTTATTCATTAAAATAAAAGTTCCACAGATTATAAATCTTATACAACACACACACAGAACCTGAATATGTTGTCTTCCAAATTTGTACAATGCTAACTTGGCAAAATAACTCTACAGCAGACTGGTTCATTGGTCACACTTTCTAAGGCAGTGTTTTTCAATACGGTAGCATTCTATTACTGAATCAGAAAAGGGACATCTTTTTACAATCTGTAGAAAGAATTCATTGGTGGAACGGTCTCAATTTTAAGATTTTCCCTATACATTCTTCTAAATTGTATACTTATAAAACACTGTCTGTAGCACACCTAGCATAAAATAGCAGAAGTCTATGCATATTCATCACAAGAATGTGTATAATCATGAAGTGCTGCTCTTAGGCTATCACCTAAACAAAGATGACAGAATCCAAAAGGAATAATTCAAATATCTGGAAAAATGGAAATTAACACAAAATTAAGGATGTGATGAGCATTTTTATCAGTTACTCTAGTAACGGATGAGTTACACTGGGAAAGTCCACTTGAAAGTGGTGTTTGAGACAAAGGATGTGGTGACCAGGTTCCCAGTACAATTCACACACAGTGGTTCCTGCTGCAGAACCACAGACCACAGAACTACCTTCTCTGTTCATGTTGTCAGGGGCAAATAAATGCTAATTCTAACAGTGATGCTTTGAACACGTTTCCTCTGTTCCACTCTCTATCAGAACAACAAGGAGCAAGTTCCACCTGCCTAATTCCCTCCCTGTCCCAAGGGACTACACAGGTGCTTGAGAAGAAGTGTAAATAGGTTGCAACGTAGAAGGAAACCATGCTTGAGGCAGCTGCTTCCCACAGGGAGCAGCTGGTCAGAGATCTGGGATGAGGTTGGGGTAGGGAGAAAGAGTCTTCACTTTGTTCATAAATTCATTAATTAAGATCTGCCGCCATGGTTTCTTCTGGTGAATTGATACATGATTTATTCTGATATGAATAAGCCTATTTTGAATTCACTAGATACATCTTGTTAATGCCCTAATGAGTTCTGTTGTTACTTCTGTAGAGTTGAGTGTACATCCCTCCACCCCCAAAATACATGCTGTTTTTCTCTCTCCCTTTTAGAAAGCTGCCTAGATAACCTTCCCCCACATTTGCCATATATAATTATGGCAATGATGAGGCAATTACTATCAGGCTTGACTCTCTAATCTGAGGTACATTTAATAAGCAGAAACACCCTTATTTAATGTCCACATGTGATCCACAGGCAAGTTTTCATGACAAATTACCATTTCATTTATAATTTAGCTGGTTAGAAAGTACAAAAGAACTGTGTAATTTTCTTCAAAAGAATCATACCTTGTGATCTTCAATCTCTTGTTCTTTCAATAGTCGCTGCAGGTCATCCATATCATTATGGTTAAATAGCTTAATGTCACTACGTGATGCCTGTAATCCCTTCTGAATAGCAAAGCAGGCAGCTTTATCTCTGCAAGGAAGAAAGACCCACCAAATTGGGGTTTAAAGGGTCTTGTCAACATTCTCAGAAAAGGAATGCTTGCTTTTGTAAGCTAACCAACATCCACTTGTTAAACTGAACATGGCAAATAAATAAAACATGTTTGAACATTAATATATTATTGTTTGCACTTCACTCTGCAAACCTTTCCACATAACTACCATACTGATTCTGTTCCACGAAGCAAACTCTTGCCATATTTTGACCTCTGAGAAATCAGCATGCATCTTACTATACAGATGGCATATTAGTTTATTCAAAGTACTTTTCTCTTTCTGAAAAATAAATGAAATATTGGTGCATCTCACCATCAGTGGCATCTCTGATTTGACTGGCCACCACTCTGCCATTACTTTGCCATCAAAAGGAATACTGGGTTACTGACTCCACATAACCCAGGGGAGAACTCTGAGTCATGCAGATTAATCTTCAGTAAGATCTCCTAAATTGAGTTAATGGGGGGCAGGATATATTTCTTAAATTAAGTGTATTATTTAAAAGTACATGCAACACTTCTGCTTCTGAGAAAATAGACATAGTTTCCCTATTTTTCTCACTGGGTATAACCAAAAATCCTGGACATTATGTATAAGACAAACATAAGATGATGCTGAAAAATGGAGAGAAAAGGCAGACCAGCGAGGGATCTGAGAAATGACATGAAACAAGTTCCTGGATTTTCCTAACTTGGAACTGATGCAGCTGGCAAACTGGAAATGCCAACAGGCGAGACAGAAAAGCTCTGACAAAAGTCTGCTCTCTGTAGCCAAAGGGACAGGAAAGGGGGCAGCCCAGCAAAGGTCTCTACTGCAGCCAAACCACAGAAAAACCTGGGCCTGTCCCCTCCACACTAGCAAAGGCTGAGAGGGGGACCCAGACTCTAGCCTTCATGACGCCATAACAAGGCTCCCCAATACCCCTGTGGGAGCTGTCAGAGAAGGGAGCCAGAACTTGTATCTCCGTTGGGTAGTAACAAGTGGCTCCCACTGTGGTGTTAGTGAAGACCATGTGGAGAGACCTAACTTCCAATCTCCTGCAGGGAGAGACACTCTCCCCTGCCTATGCTTAGGCTGTGTTAGGGGAGGCTCACACAAGAGTAGGACTCTCACCAACAACCAGAATAAATGAAAATAACCCCACCTCAGTGTCAGTGGAGGCCCCGTGGGGACCCTGGACTTGTACTTCCACCTGACAATAATGAGGCAGCAGTGCCCCCCTGCCCTTGTTGGAAGACTGTCAGAGAAAGCCAATTCAAACAGAAAGTTTAAATAAAGCATAAACTATAACAGCATAATATGAAACTGTTCATGTTTCACTTGTCATACCAATAACCAGAAAATATCAAACAATGAAAAAAAAAAGAAAAAAAACAATTAACAAATGCCAGTACTAAGATGACAGAGTTGTCAGGATCTGATAATGACTTTAAAACAGTCATGATAAAAATGTTTCATGAGGGTGAACCAAGATGGCGGAGTAGAAGGACGTGCTCTCACTCCCTCTTGCGAGAACACCAGAATCACAACTGGCTGCTGGACAATCATTGACAGGAAGACCCTGGACTTCACCAAGGAGGATACCCCACGTCCAAGGACAGAGGAGAAGCCACAGTGAGACGGTAGGAGGGGCGCAATCAGAGTAAAATCAAATCCCATAACTGCTGGGTGGGTGACTCACAGACTGGCGAACACTTATACCACAGAAGTCCACCCACTGGAGTGAAGGTTCTGAGCCCCACGTCAGGCTTCCCAACCTGGGGGTCCGGCAACGGGAGGAGGAATTCCTAGAGAATCAGACTTTGAAGTCTAGTGGGAATTGATTGCAGGACTGTGACAGGACTGGGGGAAACAGAGACCCCACTCTTGGAGGGCACACACAAAGTAATGTGTGCATCGGGACCCAGGGGAAGGAGCAGTGACCCTGGGGGAGACTGAACCACACGTACCTGCTGGTGTTGGGGGGGTCTCCTGCAGGGGCAAGTGGTGGCTCTGTTTCACCGTGGGGATAAGGACACTGGCAGCAGAGGTCCTGGGAAGTTCTCCTTGGCGTGAGCCCTCCCAGAGTCTGCCATTAACCCCACCAAAGAGCACGGGTAGGCTCCAGTGTTGGGTTGCCTCAGGCAAAACAACCAACAGGGAGGGAACCCAGCCCCACCCATCAACAGTCAAGTGGATTAAGGTTTTACTGAGCTCTGACCGCCACACCAACAGGGAGGGAACCCAGCCCCACCCATCAACAGTCAAGTGGATTAAGGTTTTACTGAGCTCTGACCGCCACAGCAACAGTCAGCTCTACCCACCACCATAGCCTCCCATCAAGCCTCTTAGATAGCCTCAACCACCAGAGGGCAGACAACAGAAGCAAGAAAAACTACAATCCTGCAGCCTGTGGACCAAAAACCACAGTTACAGAAAGACAGAGAAGATGAAAAGTCAGAGGCCTATGTACCAGATGAAGGAACAAGAAAAAACCCCAGAAAAACAACTAAATGAAGTGGAGATAGGCAACCTTCCAGAAAAAGAATTCAGAATAATGATAGTGAAGATGATCCAGGACCTCGGAATAAGAATGGAGGCAAAGATTGAGAAGATGCAAGAAATGATTAACAAAGACCTAGAAGAATTAAAGAACAAACAAACACAGATGACCAATACAATAACTGAAATGAAAAATACACTAGAAGGAATCAATAGCAGAATAACTGAGGCAGAAGAACGGATAAGTGACCTGGAAGACAGAATGGTGGAATTCACTGCTGCGGCACAGAATAAAGAAAAAAGAATGAAAAGAAATGAAGACAGCCTAAGAGACCTCTGCGACAACATTAAACGCAACAACATTCGCATTATAGGGGTCCCAGAAGAAGAGAGAGAGAAAGGACCAGAGAAAATATTTGAAGAGATTATAGTCGAAAACTTCCCTAACATGGGAAAGGAAATAGCCACCCAAGTCCAGGAAGCGCAGAGAGTCCCATACAGAATAAACCCAAGGAGAAACACGCCGAGACACATAGTAATCAAAGTGGCAAAAATTAAAGACAAAGAAAAATTACTGAAAGCAGCAAGGGAAAAACGACAAATAACATACAAGGGAACTCCCATAAGGTTAACAGCTGATTTCTCAGCAGAAACTCTGCAAGCCAGAAGGGAGTGGCATGATATACTTAAAGTGATGAAAGGGAAGAACCTACAACCAAGATTACTCTACCCAGCAAGGATCTCATTTAGATTTGATGGAGAAATCAAAAGCTTTACAGACAAGCAAAAGCTAAGAGAATTCAGCACCACCAAACCAGCTCTACAACAAATGCTAAAGGAACTTCTCTAAGTGGGAAACACAAGAGAAGAAAAGGACCTACAAAAACAAACCCAAAAGAATTAAGAAAATGGTCATAGGAACATACATATCGATAATTACCTTAAACGTGAATGGATTAAATGCCCCAACCAAAAGACATAGACTGGCTGAATGGATACAAAAACAAGACCCATATATATGCTGTCTACAAGAGACCCACTTCAGACCTAGGGACACATACAGACTGAAAGTGAGGGGATGGAAAAAGATATTCCATGCAAATGGAAATCAAAAGAAAGCTGGAGTAGCTATACTCATATCAGATAAAATAGACTTTAAAATAAAGAATGTTACAAGAGACAAGGAAGGACACTACATAATGATCCAGGGATCAATCCAAGAGGAAGATATAACAATTATAAATATATATGCACCCAACATAGGAGCACCTCAATACATAAGGCAACTGCTAACAGCTATAAAAGAGGAAATCGACAGTAACACAATAATAGTGGGGGACTTTAACACCTCACTTACACCAATGGACAGATCATCCAAAATGAAAATAAATAAGGAAACACAAGCTTTAAATGACACAATAGACCAGATAGATTTAATTGATATATATAGGATATTCCATCCAAAAACGGCAGATTACACGTTCTTCTCAAGTGCGCACGGAACATTCTCCAGGATAGATCACTCTTGGGTCACAAATCAAGCCTAAGTAAATTTAAGAAAATTGAAATCATATCAAGCATCTTTTCTGACCACAACGCTATGAGATTAGAAATGAATTACAGGGAAAAAAACATAAAAAAGACAAACACATGGAGGCTAAACAATACGTTACGAAATAACCAAGAGATCACTGAAGAAATCAAACAGGAAATCAAAAAATACCTAGAGACAAATGACAATGAAAACACGACGACCCAAAACCTATGGGATGCAGCAAAAGCGGTTCTAAGAGGGAAGTTTATAGCTATACAAGCCTACCTAAAGAAACAAGAAAAATCTCAAGTAAACAATCTAACCTTACACCTAAAGAAACTAGAGAAAGAAGAACAAACAAAACCAAAAGTTAGCAGAAGGAAAGAAATCATAAAGATCAGAGCAGAAATAAATGAAATAGAAACAAAGAAAACAATAGCAAAGATCAATAAAACTAAAAGTTGGTTCTTTGAGAAGATAAACAAAATTGATAAGCCATTAGCCAGACTCATCAAGAAAAAGAGGGAGAGGACTCAAATCAATAAAATCAGAAATGAAAAAGGAGAAGTTACAACAGACACCGCAGAAATACAAAACATCCTAAGAGACTACTACAAGCAACTTTATGCCAATAAAATGGACAACCTGGAAGAAATGGACAAATTCTTAGAAAGGTATAACCTTCCAAGACTGAATCAGGAAGAAACAGAAAATATGAACAGACCAATCACAAGTAATGAAATTGAAACTGTGATTAAAAATCTTCCAACAAACAAAAGTCCAGGACCAGATGGCTTCACAGGTGAATTCTATCAAACATTTAGAGAAGAGCTAACACCCATCCTTCTCAAACTCTTCCAAAAATTGCAGAGGAAGGAACTCTCCCAAACTCATTCTATGAGGCCACCATCACCCTGATAGCAAAACCAGACAAAGACAGTACCAAAAAAGAAAATTACAGACCAATATCACTGATGAATATAGATGCAAAAATCCTCAACAAAATACTAGCAAACAGAATCCAACAACACATTAAAAGGATCATACACCACGATCAAGTGGGATTTATCCCAGGGATGCAAGGATTCTTCAATATACGCAAATCAATCAATGTGATACACCATATTAACAAATTGAAGAATAAAAAACATATGATCATCTCAATAGATGCAGAAAAAGCTTTTGACAAAAGTCAACACCCATTTATGATAAAAACTCTCCAGAAAGTGGGCATAGAGGGAACCTACCTCAACATAATAAAGGCCATATATGACAAACCCACAGCAAACATCATTCTCAATGGTGAAAAACTGAAAGCATTTCCTCTAAGATCAGGAACGAGACAAGGATGTCCACTCTCACCACTATTATTCAACATAGTTCTGGAAGTCCTAGCCACGGCAATCAGAGAAGACAAAGAAATAAAAGGAATACAAATTGGAAAAGAAGAAGTAAAACTGTCACTGTTTGCGGATGACATGATACTATACATAGAGAATCCTAAAACTGCCACCAGAAAACTGCTAGAGCTAATGAATGAATATGGTAAAGTTGCAGGATACAAAATTAATGCACAGAAATCTCTTGCATTCCTATACACTAATGATGAAAAATCTGAAAGAGAAATTATGGAAACACTCCCATTTACCATTGCAACAAAAAGAATAAAATACCTAGGAATAAACCTACCTAAGGAGACAAAAGACCTGTATGCAGAAAACTATAAGACACTGATGAAAGAAATTAAAGATGATACCAACAGATGGAGAGATATACCATGGTCTTGGATTGGAAGAATCAACATTGTGAAAATGAGTATACTACCCAAAGCAATCTACAGATTCAATGCAATCCCTATCAAATTACCAATGGCATTTTTTACAGAGCTAGAACAAATCATCTTAAAATTTGTATGGAGACACAAAAGACCCCGAATAGCCAAAGCAGTCTTGAGGCAAAAAAATGGAGCTGGAGGAATCAGACTCCCTGACTTCAGACTATACTACAAAGCTACAGTAATCAAGACAATATGGTACTGGCACAAAAACAGAAACATAGATCAATGGAATAAGATAGAAAGCCCAGAGATTAACCCACGCACCTATGGTCAACTAATCTATGACAAAGGAGGCAAAGATATACAATGGAGAAAAGACAGTCTCTTCAATAAGTGGTGCTGGGAAAACTGGACAGCTACATGTAAAAGAATGAAATTAGAACACTCCCTAACACCATACACAAAAATAAACTCAAAATGGATTAGGGACCTAAATATAAGACTGGACACTATAAAACTCTTAGAGGAAAACATAGGAAGAACACTCTTTGACATAAATCACAGCAAGATCTTTTTTGATCCACCTCCTAGAGTAATGGAAATAAAAACAAAAATAAACAAGTGGGACCTAATGAAACTTCAAAGCTTTTGCACAGCAAAGGAAACCATAAACAAGACGAAAAGACAACCCTCAGAATGGGAGAAAATATTTGCAAATGAATCAACGGACAAAGGATTAATCTCTAAAATATATAAACAGCTCATGCAGCTCAATATCAAAGAAACAAACACCCCAATCCAAAAATGGGCAGAAGACCTAAATAGACATTTCTCCAAAGACGACATACAGACGGCCACGAAGCACATGAAAAGATGCTCAACATCACTAATTATTAGAGAAATGCAAATCAAAACTACAATGAGGTATCACCTCACTCCTGTTAGAATGGGCATCATCAGAAAATCTACAAACAACAAATGCTGGAGAGGGTGTGGAGAAAAGGGAACCCTCTTGCACTGTTGGTGGGAATGTAAATTGATACAGCCACTATGGAGAACAATAGGGAGGTTCCTTAAAAAACTAAAAATAGAATTACCATATGACCCAGCAATCCCACTACTGGGCATATACCCAGAGAAAACCGTAATTCAAACAGACACATGCACCCGAATGTTCACTGCAGCACTATTTACAATAGCCAGGTCATGGAAGCAACCTAAATGCCCATCAACAGACGAATGGATAAAGAAGTTGTGGTACATATATACAATGGAATATTACTCAGCCATAAAAAGGAACGAAATTGAGTCATTTGTTGAGACGTGGATGGATCTAGAGACTGTCATACAGAGTGAAGTAAGTCAGAAAGAGAAAAACAAATATCGTATATTAATGCATGTATGTGGAACCTAGAAAAATGGTACAGATGAGCCAGTTTGCAGGGCAGAAGTTGAGACACAGATGTAGAGAATGGACATATGGACACCAAGGGGGGAAAACTGCGGTGAGGTGGGATGGTGGTGTGCTGAATTGGGCGATTGGGATTGACATGTATACACTGATGTGTATAAAACTGATGCCTAATAAGAACCTGCAGTATAAAAAAACAAACAAAACAACTAATACTAAACTTTCATTGGGTTATTTGTATGGAAATATGTTAATATAAATGTTTCAGACATTACATGAAATTTCTAAAAATCTTATATTTGTATTTGTATGGAAATATGTTAATATAAATGTTTCAGACATTACATGAAATTTCTAAAAATCTTATATTTGTATTTGTATGGAAATATGTTAATATAAATGTTTCAGACATTACAGGAAACTTCTCAAAATCTTATATGTTCTGGTATAATGTTATAATAATCCTAGTTATTACTTTAAAATGTATATCTCAGAAATAACTAATTTTCTTGTCAACTGCATTATTATGAACTTTCATCAAATCTTTAACCATGGTCATTTTTAAGTCTTTTGTCATTTACAGACAGTTCTGGGTGTACTCTGATGAATTTGCAAATATGTTCCTATAAAAGGGTTTCATCTTCAAGAAATTCATGGAAAAGGCTCTGACAAGTACAGGTTTCTGGTAACTGACTGTACTGCTGAACTGAATGAATAAGCATTTTCAGAACTCTAATGAAAAACTGATGAACTCATAACAGTGCTAAAAAAAGATCAAGATGAAAAAAAAATTAATTACATGGGACTGAGTGAACTGATGAGGATGAGTATAATTTTTGTGACTTTCTGTCTGTCTGAATTAAAAAAAAAAATCCCACAAGGACTCAGAGGCAAAGAATATACAAATCAATTTTCACTGCAAAGTAAAGGAGCTGTTACAGTGGAGGATTACTGGACTGAATGTCAATATTATGACATAGTATGAGTGTGTTTCATGTTTGGTAATTGCAATCATTGTTGCTTTTGTTGTGGTCATCCATGTACAATGCTTGGTGTCAGTCTATTTATCTCTTGTAAAAATAAAATAGAGTGTGAAAAAAAAATGTTTCATGAGTAATTATGAACATGCTTGAAACAAATCAAAAAACAGGAAGCTGCAGCAGAGAAAAAGAAGATACAAAGAAGAATCCTGTGGGGATATTAGAACTAAAAAGCAAAATAGTCAAAAGAAAAAGCATAGTGGATGAATTCAGCAGCAGAATGGAGAGAGGAAAGAATCAGTGAGCTGAAAGATGTAACAGTAGAAATCAAGTCAATGTAAATCGCAGAGAGAAAGTAGACTAGAAAGAAAAGAACAGTCTCAGGGACCTGTGAGACTACAGTAAAATATGCAACATTCAAGTCTGTAGAGTTCTAAAGAACAGAATGAGGGTGGGACTAAAAAGGTACTTAAAGAAATAATGGCTGAAAACCTATAGATTAAAGAAGAGGCGTAAAACTATAGATTAAAGAAGCTGAGCAAAATTCTTGCAGGTAAACCCAAACAAATAAATGCCAATACAATTACAGTCAAACTTCTGAAAACGAATGACAAAGAAAAAAATCTTGAAATCAGCACAAGAAAAATGACACCTTACATGTAAGAGAAAAGCAATTTGAGTGACAGTAGATTTCTCATCAGAAACCACGAACACCAGAAAAAAGTGTCCCAATGTATTTCAAATGCTGAAAAAAAAAGACCTGGCAACCAAGAATCCAAAACTAGCAAAAATATCCTTTAGGAATGAGGGGGAGAAGACATTCTCAGTTGAAAAAAAAACTAAGAGACTCTATCCCAAGCTGACTTCCCCTAAAGGAATGGCTAGAGAAAGCTCTCCACATAGAAAAAATAAATAAATAAAAGAATCTTAGATTATCAGGAAGGAAGAAAGAATACTGTAAAAAGTATGAACAAACACACTAGGCTCTTCTTCCCCTCTTGAGTTTTCTAAGTCATTGCGGATGGTTAAAGTAAAAATTATAACACTATCTGATGTGGTTCTCAAAGTGTTTACAGGAAATACTTAAAACAACTGTATTATAAATAAGGAGAGTAAGGGGATGTAAAGGAAGATAAAGGATTCTATAACTGAACTGGTAAAATAACACCAGTAGAATGTGATAACTTATGCGTACATACAACATCATACTTACAGCAATGACTAAAAAACTATACAAAGGGAAACACTTGAAAACAAATAAATAAAATAAATAAGATAAATAAAAATGGAACTCCAAAACTCATTCAATTAACCCTGAGAAAGGCAGGAAAAAGAAAAAAGAAAACAAAAAACAGAGAGAACAAATAAGAAACAAAAAATAAAAATTGGGAGATTAAGATCCCATATATCAATAATTACATTAAATGTAAATGGCTAAAATATACAATTTAAAGACAGAGTGGCAGAGTGGATTAAACATGCTGCCTATAAGAAATTCACTTCAAATGTAATGAGATGGGTAGTAAGGGAATGTGTGTGTGTAGGGCGCACTGAGGGCGCACATGAGCACACACATGTAGTTATATGTATATATATATAGTTATATGCTATATATATGTATGTATGTTATATACAATAATATAGGTAGTAAGGGTATACATATATATTACATACAATAAACACATGCAAACATTCAAAAGGGAAAGCAGAGTGCCTATGTTAATATCTGATAAAGTAAACTTTGGAACAAAGAAAATTACCAGAGACAGAGAAGGATGTTATATAATGATAAAAAGACTCAATTAACCAGGAAAACTTATCCTAAATGTGCACCAAATAACAGAGCTACAAAAGATAAGACACAAAAACTGATAAAAGTGAAAGAAGAAACTGACAAATTACAACAACTGACAGAACTACCAAACAGAAAATCAGCAAGGATATAGAAGAACTCAATAACACCATCAACTAGGAAGATCTAATTGTCGTTTATAGAACACTCCATTCAGCAGAATATTTTTTTTTCTATTTAATGATAATGACAAAAAAAAATTTCTCTCAAAAGGTAAATAAAGTTTCATATGTAAATTGCTTTTTGTCTCACTAAAACTTTTATGTAAGTATACCTTAGGAAGTTGACATGCAAAACTAGCGCTCTCTCTTACTGGATTAAAGGATAGAAGTGGCAAATGAACAATTTGTATGTTTTTTTCTGGTTTTTAATTTGCATATCAGTGACTTTTAAAAAATAATGATCAGTGTAACATTTGATCATTGAATACTATTATATGAAAAACAGAAATGTATAAAGAAGGAAATTAATCACATGTGTCCTATCATGGAGTGATACCTTCTCACTGGTGTCCTCATGTGGCCTTTTCTCTGTATTTGCCAGAATATTCTTTTTTAAGTGACTATGGAACATATTCCAAGATAGACCACATCATGAGCCATAAAACAAACTGTAACAAATTAAAAATTTCCAAATGCTTGGAAACTAAACAACACACTTCTACATAACTCATGGGTCAAAGAGAAATAAAACACAAAAATGAACTAAACGAAAATGAAAATAAACGCATCAAAATTTGTGGAACACAACTATAGCAGTGATGACAGGGAAATTCATAGCACTAATACATTAGAAATGAGGAAAAGTCTCAAATCAGTAATTGAAGTTCTCACCTCAAGAACCTAGAAAGAGCAAACTAAACTGCAAATGAGCAGAAGGCAGGAAATAATACCAGAAATCAGTAGAAATGAAAACAAAAATACAACGTAGAAAAATCTATGAAACAAGGAGCTGATTCTTTGAAAAGATCAATAAAATTGACAAATCTCTAGCAAAAATGACAAAAAAGAGAGCAGACAGAAATTACCAGTTAGGAAGGAAACAGGGATCTGCAGACATTAGAAGGATAGTACGGGAATATCACAAACAATGCTACACATACAAATTTGACGATTTAGAAGAAATGGACCAACTCCTTGAAAAACACAAACTACTTCAACTCACTCAATATTTGAATAGCCTTACAAGTACTAAGGAAATTAAATTCATAGTAAAAATACTTCCAAAAAAAAAAAAAATCTCGAGGTCCAGCTGTTTTTACTGGAGAACTCTACCAAACATTTAAAGAATTAACAACAGTTTTATACAGTTTCTCCAGAAAATAAAAGAGGGAACACTTTCAAATTGACTTTATGAAGTATTACCCTGATGCCAAGACCAAAGCCTAAAAACAGTAAGTATGGTAGCATCAGGGAAATATAGACTAAAACTACAATGAGATATCTGTACACACCTATGAGAATGGCTAAAGAAAAAAAAAAAAAAAAAAAGGCGACAACACCAAATGCTCCTGAGGATGTTGGAGAAACTAGATCACTTATACACTGTTCATGGAAATGTAAAATAATACAGCCACTCTGGAAAAGTTTGGTAATTTCTTAAAAAACTTAACGCACAATACTTTATGACCAGCAACTGCATTCCTTGGCATATACCTCAAAGAAATGAAAACGTATGTTCACAGAGAAAGCTATACATGAATATTTACAGCACCTTTATTTGTAATAGCCCCAAACTAGAAACAACTCTGATATCCTTAATAGGTGAATGGTTCAACAAACTGTGGTGTATCCATACCATGGAATATGACTCAGCAATCAAAAGGCACAAACTCTTGATTCACATAACAACCCTGGAGAATCTCCAAATAATTAATGCTGAATGAGAAAAGCCAATCCTCAAATGTTTTACCTACTGTATGACTCACATTTGTACATTTTTTTTTTAATCTATTTATTTATTTTTGGCTGTGTTGGGTCTTTGTTGCTGTGCACGGGCTTTCTCTAGTTGGCGGCGAGCGGGGGCTACTCTTCATTGCGGTGCGCAGGCTTCTCATTGCGGTGGCTTCTCTTGTTGCAGAGCACAGGCTCTAGGCATGCGGGCTTCAGTAGTTGTGGCTCGCGGGCTATAGAGCGCAGGCTCAGTAGTTGTGGCGCACGGGCTTAGTTGCTCCGTGGCATGTGGGATCTTCCCGGACCAGGGCTCGAACCCGTGTCCCCTGCATTGGCAGGCGGATTCACAACCACTGCGCCAACAGGGAAGTCCCTGTACAACAATCTTGAAATCATGAAATTACAGAAATGGAGAACAGATTAGTGGTTGCCAGGGGCTAAAGAGTGGGTAGGGTAGAAGGGATATGGGTGTGGCAACAAGAGGGATTATCTTGACTTTATCAATGTCAACATCCCACTTTTCAAACTGTATTACAGTTTTGCAAGAGGTGACCATTGGGGAAGACTGGGTAAAGGGCACATAAAATCTCTGTATTATTTCTTACAAGTGTATGTGAATCCACAATTATCTCAATATAAAACATTTCATTAGAAAAGGGTACACAAAGTAATATACAGAGTGACAAGGAAAGACTTAGGTATATAAACAACCATTGTTCTGAGACCTACTGGCAAAGCATTATCACTGTTTACTACAAAAGAAAGAAAATAAAACATCGAACATATTGTCTATGCCTAATGAATTTATCAAAAACAATTTGTCAAATAATTTACTAAACACCATTTTTACCTCTAGTGTTCCTACTTTCAAATGAATTTCAGGTGGAATATTTAAAATTATGTATAAGGGAATAATTAAGTTGTCTGATGACTCATTAGAAACTGAAGTTCTAAGACACCAGGCATAAGATTTGAAAGTGAGTTTAGACTAGGTTTCCTAGCAGTGAAAACCAAAAGGACAATATAGTATTTATTATCTGACAAAGGAAGCATACAAGTTCAACTGTAACTGTAAACTTCTTCTGGACTTTAAACTCAAAAAGGAATTTATGGTGGGGGCTTGTATAAAGCGATATTGGCTGACACTGTATTGTAGCTGTCTGCAACTATGCTTTATTAAAAACCTAGAATCACTGTTTAAATCACTGACTCTCAAATTTGTGATGAGTCTTTATTATTACTGATTTTTTAAACTATGTGCAAGAAATTAATAGAAACATTCATTTTCATGGTCACATTGGGAAACAATTCTACTCAGGCCCAGGCCATGTGCTGGAGTGCTCCCAGGTAACTGTCACAGGGCTGTGGAGAAGAATGGGACACAAGCGCGCTGAAAACCCCCAGGAAGAGCCAGCCCTGCAGCGTGTGCTTGAGCTTGTTGCACTACAGGTGCTCCGACAGTGAGTGAGAAGCAGCAGGATGGTACAGGGACTGAGGTGAGCCGGGCTCTGAAGTCCAGTCACTTGGACCCCTCTTCTGCGCTCCAGCCTCCATTCATTCTCTTACTGAAGGTATTTACTGAGCACCACTAAATGGCACATGCTATCCTAGGCAACGGGCTGGTATGAACCGTTGAAAGTGGTGTAAAAGAGTACAGTGAGCGTGAGGCAAGCTGAGCCAAGAGCAGACGGTGCGGGCGCACATGAGCACACACGCACACACCTGCATATGTAAGTTAAGGGAGGCTTGAGAAACAGTGATTTTGACAGGCACGTAAATGCCTGCGTGGTCATGGATTCACAAGGATACCAAACTCCTCTGGCTGTAAAATTTTCTCCACATGCAGCAAGGGGTCTTGACCTGGTCTGAGAGCTTGGGGAAGGCTTTCCTGCAGAGGTGGTACATGTGCAGGATGAGCAGGAATTAAGTAGGAGATGAGAGGAGGAACAACGTTCTAGGCGTAGGGACTTAGGGTCTTAGCACGTGCAAAGGCCTTGAGGGGAAACTAGCATATAAGGCTGGTAAGGCTACACAGCATGACCACCTAAGGGGAAATGGTAGAAAATGGGCCTAAAACAGTAGTCTAGAATGTACAAGATCATAATAAGAACTTGGATATTTATTTTAGGAACAATGGAAGCTCTTAAATGGAGTGTCTGGCTATGGTGTCAAAAAGGAAAAGAGGAAACAAAAGTCACTCTGAGACCTAAATTAAGAGAGTCATTTAATTGTCCACTCAAAAGATAACAGAGGCTCGGGCTAGTGGCAGGTGCTCCTGACGGGTATAACCAGATGCCTGGGCTATGCCAGCCCTCACTCTATTCCTCTCTGCTCTTCCCCTCCACAGTAAAAAGCAACACCATACATTTAGTGCACATGTATGCAAGTGTGTAATTTGTTCCTGGAAAGTTAAGGAAGTCTGCAACTCATGACTTCTATATTCTTAACAAGCCATGAAGCAAGATCAGCAGAGACCAAGAGTTGCAGCGAGGGTACTGAGAAGTGGAGTGACTTTATCAGGTAGTATGAGTGGCTATGTGGGCTACGACCATGGACTCACAAGGACACCACACTGTCACAGAGCTGCACAGGGAAAACAGAGGGCTGGTCTGCTCCTACATAAGTTTGGTCTTCTCAACATCAATAAATAAAATCATAATGGCAGATAACAAAGTACCGACACCTTAAGGCATCCTTCCAGTGGAGGTCTCACTAGTTCTGCAGAACTACTTGGCTGGGTGACTATATATTTCTTTAAAAATGAAAAAAAAAAAATCAATATTATTTTAGGCAGATGACCTCTAACAAAGGAATTCTCTAGGAGGGCCAATATTATTTCCAAAGGAATTCTGATAAGAAATGTCAGTAAAGATTACTTACACAAACACAATGTCCCCTCTCTTAGAGTAAGCAGGAATAGCACTGGCTATGGTGGCAAATCCATATGAGTATATAATGGCTTCTTCTGTCTTCATAAATTTTGCCAGGCGGTCTTCCAAATCCAAGTGCACATCTAGTTCAAGAGTACAAAGTTAAATGGTTAAACTGTCTCATAATTCTTTTTCTTTGACTAAAGAATAAATAAAATAACATAAGCAGTTTAGCTATTAATACTGTCACCTTGTGGTCAAAATGTAATTGTTCTTAAGTTACAAGTCATACAATATCTACTAAGATAATTCTGGGCCAAAACTGTTTCTATACTCTGTGAGCTGAATCAGCTACTCATTTGTCTATAAATATGTGACTGGGACAGCTCTGACTCTAGGTTTTGCTTTTATATCACTCTAGCAATAAGAATTCAAGGTCCAGTGACCTTGCCTGCTTTAACTTCCCTCAACCAACAATGCCAAGACTTTACCAATGTACGACATTAACTTATTAACGCCGTTTTGCATTTTAGGAGAAGTGACCAAACCAGGCATGAAGACAACTGTCAACCAGCTTTTAAAAGGAAAAGAAAGAAAAAAGAAAAGTAGTTAAGTTAAAAAGAACCCCACATACTCTGCATCAAGAGACAGGAACTTTTTCAGTTGTGGTGGTCACTCCTCTAACAGTTTGTGTCAGCACTTAGTTGTGGCACCTGCCATCACTCTGCAGTACTGAGTTTCTGTCTAAATTTCTTTTGCAGTGTACTGGTGAATTCAAACGTATAGTACAAAGAGAAATATGGTCCTTTTATGGAAGCAGCTTAAGAAGAATGTTGATGTAATTATAGGGATAAACTGTAATTATTAAACTGGTATTTTTTTTTTCTCTCTTACATCATCGTTCCATATAGCCTTTCACCTTCCCAGGCTAAGCCATGAGGCTTCACACCCTGGGATGGAGGGACCAGCAATGTCTAAAATAAATAGTGTACCAGCTGGCTGTGAACTAGAAAACTTCCAAGTGTCTTAAAATGAGGCAGAGAAAATTTTTTTAAACTTTCTTTAGCTCTTTTAACTACAGCAGGACCCAAGTCTGGAGAACGAGATCAGAGTTTTACCACATGCTCTGCGCAAAGAGAACTCAGAAGTTGATACAGGAAGGATGCAGCCAGGCCCCTCCAGCCTTGGAGCTTCATGGGAGAAACGAGGAACTCTGAGGAGTAAAGGCAGACTTTCAGAGCCACGGCATGTCCACTGCGGGGAACTCAGAAGTGTAGGCAGTGGCAGGGGGACCCAGACGTTCCCCAGTGAGGGGCGGTGGAGAGGGCTGATGGCCCGGCAGAGCCCTCCGGCTCAGATGTCGAGGACCTGTGGCTGGGAGCCTCGCTCCAGGAGACCCCTTCAGCATCAGCCTTCCCTCCAAGTATGCCCCTCTCTACCAGAGACATTCCTGGTGAGAAGGGGGAGAGGGAAAAGACCTGCAGGACTGAGATATACAAAAGAAACAACTTAACCCAGCTGGATACAAGGCTGGACACTGAGTGGACTAAATATTTCCAACAGAGACCTGGTTAGCTGTTAAGTGTGAGATTTCCACCAACTTCCAGGGAGGAACAAGTGAGTAAGGTCAGCTCAGCAACAGGAATAAACAACTTTTTAGAACATTTGAATAAAGTGTCTAAAATCTGTAAACCCACTCACTGATTTATCAGAGGCAAGTTAATCTTACTGTGATGCTTTTTAACTAGTAAAAGACAAAATTAAGAATTATAAAAGATACAACTTCACAAAGGACTAAATTTTAATAAGTAGTTAAATGAGGGCTGTCCAACAATCTCATTCAATTGTTAATCAAACATTTAGTAAGTATCACATAAAAATACTCTGATAAGCACTGGATCAAAGAGAAATATAGGGTTTCTGCCACTTGACAAAGTGAGACAGCTAAGAGAAGCATCTGGCAGCTGTCAATGGAGAACTCGGAGCCCAGAGGGCAGATACAAGGCTAAGCTGTGCCTTCACTCCCCTGGTCTGAAGCACTTGGGTCCCTTCTACACTCAGAACTACAACACATTCACAGTGACTTCTGACTAAAGGCACAGAGGTCCCTCGATTGTGAACCAAAGGCTGCTGGGGTGGGCGCCAGCTATTGAGTGAGAGATGAGACGACACAGAGGGTCCGAACTACACCTCAGTTTGATGGCAAGAGAGGTATAGTGAGGAATTAGAAAATTTAGCAGCAATATCCAAATAATAAAATAAATTGAAGACCACTTCACTTGTAGACTTCTTAAAGGATGATATAGAATTGTGAAAATGAACTATTTATCCCATTCCAATTTATCCCATCAAGTAATGATAAACAACTAGGCATGCTTCTTCCCATTTATAAGTTAAAATGTATACCAACATAGCTTATTGCATAAAAAACACATGAAATACCATTTGATTTCCATTACCAATCAGGTAGTCATTTTTATAGAAGTGACACTTTCATGAGAGCAACACTAAATAAATATGAGATTTCACAGTAACGTGTAGAAGAATGCATCCCGGTTGATCAAAATGGCACCAAAAGAGTGCTTAGCTCTTCAAGCATCAAATCTGTGACATCAACACCACCAAGTCTGAAGACTTGATCCTGCTCCTGACTGCCCGCCCTTCCACGAGATATGCTGCCAGGGAAGTGTTGCAGGCAAAGTCTGGCAAGAACGAGGAAAGCAGCAAAGCACCAGAGAACCAGCTACGTCCATGCAGCTGAGCACGGGCGTGTCTCAGGCATGTCTTCCTTTCCTCTTTGTTAGCGCTCTCTGAGCACCCTGCCCACAGATAGGTCCCCACCACTCTGCTGCCTCTCACTTCTGATGAGACAGGAGGCCAGGTCCCCCATAGGAGGCCTCCTTCAAATTACAATGCTGCCTCTGAACTGGGAATTATCTATCCCAAATCTCAACAATTTAGCTAGCAGATGGACAACCCAAGCCACAGTGAATTGCTCTCATTCAGTATCTCCATTTTAAAAAGAAAAAAACATGCTATGGATACAGACAAACTGTTTTTGCCAACTACAAAAAAGGATTTTAAATCATTCTGTAGCTCTAAATGACTCTCCTCATTGATTAGCAATAAAACAGTAAAACAATCTTGGCTTTGTTTTAGGGCTTTAGAGTTAGCTACCCAGTTGATAAAAATTATGTTAGTATTCTCATTATACATACTCATAGCCATTTTTATGTCATTGCCATAAAGTGGTAAGAAGAATCCCTCTACAATAAATCAATGACTTACTGGTTCTTGCCTAGTCCCAAAAGTTTAAAAAAGATGGGCCTTTCCTCCTCCTATCTAAAGACACTGGGTTTTAGCTGATGTCAGCCTTGCAAAGCAGGTTTTGTGACAGGTAAACACGGACAGTTGCATAACTTCTTTTGATGTCTGATAGCTACTCTGCAAGGAAGAAACTCTTAACCCAAGGGCGGGGGAGGCAGCAAACAGAAAAACTACCAGGGCATGTTCTTTAACTTTGGATGCCTATCTTCTGTGTGTATGATCCATTTCAACAATTAGTGCCACAGATTTGCATGCGTCATTCTCTCATTCACTGTTAGGAACCAATATGGTAGGCAAGAGGCCACGGAGGAAGGTGACCAGAAAGCCTCTGTGTCTTCTCAGCACTTGCTGCCCTTTCTGGCACCTGCTCCCTCACCAGAACGTAACAGATGGGAGGCAAGGCCAGGGCAGGATGCCCCACACCAAACACAAGGCCTGGCCATGGCAGTCATCACAGGGGGTTCAGATCTGGGCTCCCTCATTGCCAGGTGTGAACCATGGACAGGCCCAAAACTGCTCTGTGCCTCTCAGGTCCTTCCCCTGTCAAATGGTTAACAGTTCTACCTGCCTCAAAGGATTGTTAGGAGAACCGCAAGAGAATGCTTATAAAACACTCAGAACGATGTCTGGCATCGAAAAAGCAACATGCTGGTGTTTGTTCAATTAACTCAATATTTGTAGAATAAAAAAAAGTAATCTTTTAGAAGGAAAAAAGGTACGCTATCTGCTAATTAAGTTATCCAAATCCTGGATATTTAAGGACTATCTTATATTAAAGCCACTTGTTCAAGTTCCTATTTATCAGAATAAAAGGAGGTGTTATGGCCTTCTTGATTGTTTTTCAGAGGAAAGACTATGAAATACCCAACTTTAGAACAGTTTAAAAACAACCAACTATATTTTCTCTTAAAATCTCCATATTTTTGTGTTACATACTTTTTTTAAATCCCTTGAGACTTGGACAATTTTCTTAAAAGTACAAATATCACCTATGTACTCATTAGAACATTAAAAACAGTGCTGAATGTTTTCCAGAATGTTTTCACATACGGTATCTTATGTGATTCTTACCAAAATGTTCTAAGTTGTGCAACTAAGATCATTCCCTGCGTACACTGCGAAAACTACAATTCCATGACTGGTAGGAAGAAGTGGCAGATCTAGGAATTTTATGACCAAATGCCCTTCCTACTAAAACATGTAGTCATGGTCCTACAACAGAGAGAAAATATTTTTTAAAATAAACAAATGAACAATTGTTTACTATTGGCTCTAGAACACAATTACATGCCACTATCTCTCACCATGAAACTCTGCCACTAATTGTCTTTTGATTTAGTTTAAGACCAAAGAGTCAAGTAGGCATCATGTATGCAAAGCAGATCCCAGGCACAGGGATAAACCACATGTAAATGAGATCTGAATGCATTACAAACAAAACAATCAGAGAGGTTCAACAAGAGAAACTATCAAAGTGCATAGGGGCCCCATTAGCCTTAGAGGAAAGGAAGGCTCCACAACCTGATAAAATCACTTGACTGATTCTAAACTACACATTAAAACAATAAGATGAGAAGGTGGAAAACTTCGGATCCACACAGTCCTCACAAGACTATTTTAAGAACCTGCTGGGCCTTCAGGAGGCAGGAGAACATTTAGCCTAAGAAACTAGAAGAATTTTAATTCAACTGTCAATTTTCTTTTTCTGTGTTAATCATCTAGTATCATCTATTATGTTACTATGAAATAATAAACAGAAAATGTTTTAATAAGGAAATTTACTTTTCCAATAAGTGATTTTCATTCACTATCTGAAAAGTTGAGAAAAGAGCTAAAAGAGGGAGCATTTTCATCACTGAAAACAGATGCCTGAGTGATATTAGTACTTCCAGGAAAAGAAAAAGCCAAAATCAAAAGCAACCTTTTGGTTGGGCCTGGGAAAGAGACCCTAGCCTCACATGTAAGCTACTAAAATGAGAGGAAAGGGAAGTTCACTTCTGCTTTAATGCTCAGTACAAAGGGCAAACGTACCCTAAATATTCAGAAAAATTGAATTATAGAGGGTATTTTATTTTTTTTATTTTTAAAATAAATTTATTTATTTATTTTTGGCTGTGTTGGGTCTTCGTTGCTGTGCGCAGGCTTTCTCTAGTTGTGGCGAGTGGGGGCTACTCTTTGTTGCAGAGCACAGGCTCTAGGCACGCGGGCTTCAGTAGTTGTGGTGCACGGGCTTCAGTAGTCATGGCACACAGGCTTAGTTGCTCCGTGGCATGTGGGATCTTCCTGGACCAGGGCTCGAACCTGTGTCCCCTGCATTGGCAGGCGGATTCTTAACCACTGTGCCACCAGGGAAGTCCCAAGGGTATTTTAGAGATTTAAAATATAGCCTTAGCTGACCTCAAGTAGCTTCTTGAACTTATCTAACACTGAAATTTCAAGGTAATTTAACACAACTACAGTAATTTAAGTGATTAGTTCCAGAATAAGGAAAAACACAGAAAATACCCTGTTGGAAAACCAAGTAAAAATACATACGATATACACATAAAGAAAGGAAAAAAGATGATAAGCAAGCATGGGCAACTGCTGAAAAGGAACAAAACAAGTTTACAGGAAGGACAATGTACTCAAAAAACAATACACATTACTCCAAGCTGTAGGTTTGGTGTCTTATTACAAAACCATCACACTGCCAATTAACCTTCAACCTTTGTCCAGATACCACAGTCTGTTTGAACCTTCAACTACATTAGGATAAGGATGACACAGTGACCAGTAAGTAGTTCAGAGTAGCTAATACACAATTATGTGTTCATTATATTGACTCTGGTGGCCTATTCAGACACTTGAAAGATGAAATCCAATTTAAATTTAAAACGCACTTGAACAGCACACCACACGTATGTGGTATGCTACCATTTTTGTAAAACGGGGGGGAAAATGTATGGAAGTGGTTTGCACACACTGAAAAAAGCCTGGAAGAATGAACAAGAAACTACTGATAGCAGCTGGCTTTTTTGGGGGTGGAATGGCAGTGGGGAGAAGACTTCACTATCTCTTTAAATCTTTGAGGTTTATATCATGGATTGAATTATTCAATCAAGAAAATTAATTTAGGATGGATCAAGAGGGTTTTATGAAAAGTGAAATAAGTTGGACAGAGAAAGACAAATAGCATATGATCTCACTAATATGTGGAATCTAAAAAACAAAACAAACAAACAAAATAAAACAAAATGAAAACAGACTCATAGATACACAGAACAAAGGGGTGGTTGCCAGAGGGAAAGGGGATCAGGGGTGGGGAAAATTAGGTGTAGGGGATTAAGAGGTACAAAGCTCCAGTTATAAAATAAATAAGCAATGGTGATGTAACATACAGCATAAGGAATATGGCCAAAAATATTGTAATAACTTTGGGGACAGACAATTACTAGACTTACCATGGTGATCATTTCATAATGCATGCATGTCAAATCACTATATAGTATACCTGAAACTAACATAATATTGTATGTCAACTATATTTAAATTAAAAAATTTTTAAATCATTAATTTAACGACCCCCCCCCCAAGTTTAGAGGCACACAGCATCCTATTACACGTATTTCAGGTGACCCAAATGAAAAATTGACTGGGCAATTAAAACAACATATTTCCATAGCTCTGGGAAAACTGGTCTTGAAGATTTGAAACTTTTTTTCCACTAAATTTAGCAATAAATCTCTTATCGGTCTTCTCAGATTTAACTCCCGAGCAAGAGCCAAGGCCACACATGCAAATAAAATCTACTAGAAAGAGAGGCTTTCAAGAAAAAATTTCTTTACCCCGCAAGCAGATCATGGAAAGAAAGCCTTGTTGATCAGATTACAACAAACAACCCTGTAAAAAAAATGCCTTTTCTGGTTTTCTAATTCTTATGAAGGAAATAATACCCTACCAATAAAAAGCAGGCAAACAAATCATGTTTGCACTAGGCTAGAGGAAAGAGGGAGCCTCTGATCTGAGCTCTTTTAAGTCTTTGAGCTTGCCATTAATATTGCAAATCAGAATACTTATTTTCTAGTTTTAGGGCTGAAATTAATTAGCTATGTGACCATGAGGAAGTCACTTAACCTCTCTGAGCTTTCTATTCTTCTGACTAGCTGGGATGCTGGAATACAAGATTTTAAAGATCCTTTCCAGCTGTAGGATTCTTGGACACCAACTCCCATCATCTGTTTCCAATAAAAATAATTTAACCACTAAATTAGCTAAGGGATAAAGAAAGGTGCTCCCTTAAATAAAAACATCTTAACTGTTAAAGTGAAAACAACAAAGACCCAGAAATGAAAATGAGTAGAGAAGACAAAAGAGACTTCCCTGGCCCCATTGTCCCTACCCTCTGACATTTTGTAAACCAGAATGTTATTTCCAGTAATACACTCATTTGGAAAATTATTTAACAACATTTTTGAAATTTTCAGAAGCAAAGAACAATATACGTTTAATAAAAAACCACCATAAAATTCCAGGGTCTTCTTTGATGACTCTGATTTAGGGAGTTCATAGTGTTTGAAATCACACTCTCATCCTAATATGTAGTTAGCCCATCTCCAGGTCATTCACACACAAGGAAATCAATGATCCTTTGTCTTCATTCCAGAAAGAAAAGGGCTACACAGTGTATGACCTGCCCCATTCCCCAAATCCGTTCTCACTTTCCTCCCGGCACGTGGTGGCCGCCCAGCTAGAGCAACTTTCCAGCCCCTCTGCTGGGAGACGTGACCTGGGTTATGTTCTCACCAACAGAATGTGGGCAGAATGATGAGCAACCCCACCCGCCCACCTGAACAGGTACCCATGCCCTGCACGCCTGCTCCCCCATACTCATCACCTGGCTTCGGCCACACAGACAAAGATGGTGCCCTCAGGCCTAGAGCAACGAGACAGGGAGAATCTGGGTTCCTGCACGACTACCAAGAGCAGAGCCACTCACAGCCGGACGCCTCCCCTTACAACTGTCATGCCCGGCAGAAACAGTTTCCTCACACCACTGTCTCCTGGGGCAAATGCAGCAAGAGCTCGGGCTTCGCCCTACTGAGACAGTGTGCCTTAGGTACCTATGGCTCTTCTCCACAGGGACAGTCAGCCCCAGACCAGTGCATCTCCTACCAATGATCTCAAACACAAAATCTAGGAAGTTCGCCAGCTTATTACCACAACTCATTAAGGATACCTTTTCCAAGGAGTTCTGAAATCAAACTGAATCTTAATTCTTGAAAGCAGGAGTCTGAAAAAAAAACAGAAAACATACCAAATGTGCCCTAAAATCCTCTAGGTTCACAAGTTCCCACACCACACTTCTTTAGAGATGCCAAAGCTGCTGCCTTCGTGAAAGTAAAAAAAAAAAAATTAGACTGTAATAATATATCTTCGACAGTTTAAAAACGACATTTCCTATTCTTTAACCCACATAGCTCCCCAGTACCCTGGCTTTCCCTTTCTTAGTACTAAGACCATTCTAACAGGATATGAAGAAAAGAGGGATGGGAAGACTTAGGTATACGACTTAAAACATGGAAAAGTTATATTAGCTTGATCATTAAAACCTGGTTAACTCAATGCATTCGCACTTTCTGGCATTTGTGGGCATAGGTCTTTCCTCAAAAAATGTTTACTGGCCCACAATCCCAACAGGAGATGAAGCAATTTCCTAGATACGTCTCCAACTATTACCTGGGTCTGGTTCATATAGTTCTCTGGTTGTCACCCAACACTAAGCCACATTAGGACACCCTTGCCTCCCTTTGTTGAAAACTAGGTTACAGCTCTGTCACTAAAGAGTAAAGAGTAAGTACTTACACAGCCCTTTCTGATATTCTGCATTTGTCTCTTATTTTATGTCCAGATGCTTATGTCAGTCATGTTATCTGTCCACTTCAGCATATGTGCTACTTACCTTGAGCCTAGGGTTATCCAACAGTCCAAGAAAATTGAATGAGGCAAAGTTTATACATTCTTTTCCATTCACCACAATGTTATGGCTTGGAGGGCTGGGGAAAGAGACAAGAGTGGTATACTTCAGCAGTCATTCTTGTTACAGGACACACATTATCAGCTGTCCAGAAGAGGGAAGGCGACAGGACACACAAGTGTTGCCATTCTACTCTGTTTGCATTCTAGCCTCCTATCTCTCTTTTTATTCTTAAAAAGTAAAATTAGACAAGAGTATATTAAAAATCAGACACTCGGTCATTAGTTCTACTCTTAGTAGGTCACCCTGCACGACTCAGATAGAAAAGTGAGCTGGAATTCCACGATGAACAGATTACTGGCACACCGCTGCTTTAGCTTTAAAACTCACTTAAGAAAGAAGCTGCTAAATAAAGTACCTGGAATGAGACAAACAGGGAGGAAACATAAAAAGATCAAGATCAAAGGTATGAAGAGGCAGAGCAAGCAACAATCTTACAGTTAAGTGGTTTAAAAATACATGTTACTAGGACTTCCCCGGTGGTCCAGTGGGTAAGACTCTGCGTTCGCAATGCAGGGGGCCTGGGTTTGATCCCTGGTGGGGAACTAGATCACGCATGCACGCTGCAACTAAGAAGTCTGCATGCAGCAACTAAGAAGTCCGCATGCAGCAACTAAGACCCGGCATAGCCAAAATAAATAAATAAATAAAAATAAATAAATATTAAAAAAAAATTACATGTTACCTACAGGAAGCCACCAAAATAAGTAAGCGCTGTTCCCAATTTCTAAAGTTAATGCTGGAATACCATTTAAAAGGAATCCCCCTCATCCAAAAAGGGGGGAAAATAGAGTGGCCAGTTGCATAGGAGAAGCATGGATTGAGTTCAGCTGAGACAAGAGATGGGCTCTTGAGGAGACAACCTATTATGTCCTCTGCTGACAAATACTCTAGCTTTAAGTCATGCTTCAAGAACACTGGCCAAACTATGGGACATGAGCTATTAAAGGGTTGTGAGATCAATTCACTTAGTCACAGCCAGCCTATTTCACCTAAAGTAAACCATAAGAATAGGATGGAATGGAAATGCACCAACAGGGCCAGGGAAAGGACGGTGGCACGGAACTGTTCTACACATGCGTTGCTCTGTGCACTGGGCTGCTCTGTAAAATGCACTTTGGTCAGAAAAGACGGGGGAACACCACTCTCACTGGTATGTTTTAACAGAACTGGTTTTCTATGAGAAAAATAACGGAAGATGCTGGGAAACCAGGGAAGGAAAAGAATGACTACTTGAAGTAAATTCACAAAAGCAGATGAACTCACACAAGACTCGGTGAAAAGAACATGGTTGTGGAGTCAGGCAGGTCCCGTCAGTATTATGGCTACTGACCACTTCAGAAACTCAGGGATGTTACCTGGCCTGCATAAGCCTCAATTTCTTCATCTCTCAACTTGTCATTGTAAGAGGTGTTCATTACATATTTTCTTCTTTTTTCCTATTGCTTCAAGAGCTTCTTCTCTTTCAAACAATCCACTGTTATTTAGTTTCCCACTTCCCAGGACTTCTTTAGTTTCGTAAGTCCTCCCTGATGTGGAGGTGTTGGCACCCACAAAAAGATGAAAAAACAAAATATCCACGTAGACAAGTCTGTACTAACGGTTGCTGCTGTGAAAGTTGAGGCCATTCTACAAAAACTGTGACACACAGAGAAATCAAACTATCAGGAATAAGTACACCCAAAGCCCCTGACCAGAGTCGATAAGCTGCCAGCATGACGTAGGGATGCAGACACCTTGTTTCTGCCTAGCACATGGGGCAGGAAAGGAAAACAGTTTCCATGAGAAGTGGAAGGCTAGCACCTGTGCCCCACGCAGGCTTGCAGCAGTAAGCCAGACAGGGCACTTAACACAGGAATACTGGAGCTGAAGACACTTCAAAGTTGCTCACAGAGGCAAATAAAACCGATACAGAAAGACATCTCCACAACAAGGCTTCAGAAGAGTCAAAGGAGGGAAAATAAAACCCTTCCCAGCCAAAACCCACAACCACACTATTAGTGAGAGTCAGTAATCACATAAGTGAACTTAGAAATAGGACAATGGTGCTTTACCAGAAATAAACTAATACTACAGACCCCCATTAACAACAGGTTTGGCACTTGAGGGAGAACAGACAACCGGACAACTGAAAGAATCCAGAACTCAAGAAAATTGTGTATACAGGAACACCTCAGAGATACTGCGGGGTCGGTTCCAGACCACTGCAATGAAGCAAGTATAGCAATCAAGAGAACCACATGAATTTTTTGGTTTCCCAGTGCATGTAAGTTATGTTTACTCCATACTGTAGTCTATTAAGTGTACAGCAGCATTATGTCTAAAAAACAATGTACACACCTTAATTAAAAAATAATTTATTGGGACTTCTCTGGTAGCGCAGTGTTTAAGAATGCACCTGCCAATGCAGAGGACACAGGTTTGATCCCTGGTCGGGGAAGATCCCGCATGTCACAGAACAACTAAGCCCGTGCTCCACAACTACTGAGCCTGCACTCTAGAGCCTTCGAGCCACAACTACTGAGCCCACGCACCGCAACTACTGAAGCTGCACGCTCTAGGGCCCGTGTGCTGCAACTACTGAGCCCACATGCTGCAACTACTGAAGCCTGTGCGCCTAGAGCCCTCAACAAGAGAAGCCACCACAGCAAGAAGCCTGTGCACCACAACGAAGAGTAGTCCCTACTTGCCACAACTAGAGAAAGCCCACGTGCACCAATGAAGGCCCAACGCAGCCAAAAATAAATAAATAAATAATAATTTATTGCATTGGGAGTGGCCAAGATGGCAGACTAGGAAGACCCTGAGCTCACCTCCTCCCATGGGCACACCAAAATTACAACTATTTACAGAGCAGCTATCAATAAGAATGACCTGAAGACTAGCAGACAAAATCTTCCACAACTAAAGATATAAAGAAGGAATCACAATGAGATGGGTAGGCAAGGTGCAGACATGGTATAGTCAAGACCGATACCCGCAGGTAGGTGATCCACAAATGGGAGAATAATTACAATTGCAGAAGCCCTTCCCAAGGAGTGAGGGGTCTGAGCCCGACAAGAGGTTCCCCAGTCTGGATGTCCTGCACCAGGAAGATGAACCCCCAAAACATTTGCGGTTTTTTTTAAATTTATTATTTATTTACTTATTTTATTTATTTTTGGCTGCACCAGGTCTTAGTTGAGGCATGCAGGATCTTCATTGAGGCATGCGGGATTTTTCGTTGTGGCACGTGGGCTTCTCTCAAGTTGTGGTGTGCAGATTTTCTCTTCTCTAGTTGTGGCGCGCAGGCTCTGGGGTGTGTGGGCTCTGTAGTTGTGGCGCAGGGGTTCCAGAGCGCATGGGCTCTGTAGTTGGCAGCACGTGGGCTCTCTAGTTGAGGCGCGTGGGCTCGGTGTAGTTGTGGTGCATGGGCTTAGTTGCAACACTGCATGGGGGATCTTAGTTCCCTGACCAGAGATTGAACCCAGGTCCCCTGCACTGTAAGGTGGATTCGTACTGGACCACCAGGGAAGTCCCAAACATTTGGTTTTGAAGGTCAGTGGAGCTTCCTCTAGGGAGAGCCAGAGTGCTGTGGGAAACAGAGACTGCACACAAAATCTCAAACACTCCAGGACCCAGGGCAGAAGAAGTAATATGAAAGGAGCTACTATGAACTACTTCATGAACTACTTCTATGAACTACTTCATGCCAATGCATTTGAAAACAAAAGAAGAAATGAACAATTACTAAATGGCAGTAACAAAAACTTACTCAAAAAGGAAATATGAACAGCTTTAAAAACTCACTGAAGACATTAAATTCATGATTAAAAATCTATGCTCAACAGAACAAACACAAATAGTGTTGCCAGGAAAACTATAAGACTAATATACCTCTGATACCAAAGCTGGGCCAGCACAGTAAGGGAAAAGAAAAAGACTAAACTCATTTTTCAATACTGATGCTAAAAATACCAAATATTAGCAAAAAAAAAAAAAAAATCCAAAAATTAATAAAAATTAACCAAATAGTCATGCTTAAATAGGGTTTATCACTGAGTTGTAAGAGTTCTTTTTATATATTTAATATTTTGGATACTAGCCCCTTAACAAATATATGACTTGAAAATATTTTCTTCCATTTTGTGGGGTTTTGTATCATTTCTCTAGTAGTGGACTTTGAAGCACAAATGTTTTTAATTTTAATGAAGTCCAGTTTGTCTATTTTTTCTTTTGCTGCTTGTGCTTTTGTGTGGTATCTAAAAATCTCTGGCCAATCCAAGATTATGAAGATTTACTCTTTTGTTTTCTTTCTTCTAAACTAAGAACTTATAGTTTTTGCTCTTAAATTTAAGCCCATGATTAATTTTGAGCTAATTTTTACACATGGTGTGAGGTCAGGGTCCATCATCATTCTTTTACATGTGTATATCCCGTTGTCCCATCACAATCTGTTAAAAAGAGTATTCTTTCCCTACTGAATTGTCTCAGCATTCTGTTGAAAATCAATGGACCATAATTTAAGGTTGTCCACACATTTTTAAGAGTAAGACACTGAAATGCTAATTGCAAGCACTGTGTAAATGGGCTTGGCTTCTTTGTAAATGGTGGGCTTCACTCTATGATAATGAGACACAGACTTGTTTATTCATCTGTGGAGACCCCAAACTCAAAATTTTCTGTTTTTATTCTCTTGACTTTGAGTTTCACCAGAGAGGAATCCTCCAGTGAGGTGTATATGAGGATATAAATCTGGTTGCCAACGTTCTGAAAGCTGAGTTGGAGGAAACGGGATTAGCATCCCATTATTCATTATATACTTGCTTTCTGTTCTAGAATGGCACCCGCCTCCTCACACATTCTTAGGACTTTCAATTGATATTTAGCCTTTCCGGAGAGTAAATCTCCCATCTTTCTGCAAGTCTACAGAGCTGAGATCTGGGGTGAGGATGAGTGGCATGGTTGCTTGCAATTTTTCTCATAAAAATTTATGTATATGCTTAATTAATGTAAAAAACATCGATCAGTACAATTTAATATAGCAATGGATTAGAGGAGAAAAGTCACAACCATCTCAATAAATAAAAAAAAAAAATTAATAAAATTTAACACTGACTTTAAAACTAACAAAAAGTTCCCTTAGCAAACTAGGAAGAGAAAGGAAGGCCTATAACACCATACAGGTTATCCCTTAAAAGCCATCCGGAACAAGATACAGAGGCCCTTGTTACCACTCCTATTCAACACTGCATGGTAGGTATCCTAGCCAATGCAATAACACAGAAACAAGAAGAAAATGATGCCTCATGACAGAAGTGAAAACTCTTTGGAACCCAGAGACGAAGCTATTAAAAGATATGCAATGTTAATTTCCTGGTTGTGATACTGTACTATAGTTAAGCAAGATGTTACCATTGGGGGAAACTGATGAAGGGTATATGAAATCTCTCTGTATTATTTCTTACAACTGCATGTGAATCTACTATTATTTCCAAATAAAAAGTATGAAAAAAAAAGTTAAGCAAAATCTTTATGAAGAACGTTATGTAACTTCTCTCAGAGACATAAAAGACCTAAGTATACAAGTGACACACAAGGTACGTGGTGAAGAGATTCAGTATTAGCAATATACCAATTCTCTCCAAATTAATCCATAAATTCAATGCATTACTAGTCACAAACCCAAACCCATTTTCTGGTCAAATCTGAGCAGCTAAACCTAAACTCATAGTGAAGAGTCAAGGATAGCCTAGACAATTGTGAAGAACAAGGAGGTGAAGGACTCACTCTAGTCAAGGCCTATTATTAAGCTGTGGTATAAGCGAGGTTCTGGCACAGGGAGAGATAAATATACCAAAAGAATAGAAATAAAGCCAGAAACAGATCCTTTATAAGGGAACTTGACATATGAAAGAAGGGAAATTTCCAATCAGTAGGTAAAAAATGGACTATTCAACTAATAATGTTGGGACAACTAACTGTCATATGGAAAACAGGCAAATTAGACCTTTGTGGTAGGAAGGATTTTATAACCATAACATTAATGATTGGTAAGTCTGATTTCAGGACAAGTAAAACTTTCATGAGACTAAAGAAATTCGTGAAAGTGAAGAATACAAGCCTCTCTCAGATCAGACCAGAAGTAGAAGGACATACTCAGGAGACTATCCTACATCATGTTTTTAAATAGAATACTAAACACTTTCATGGCAACAGGCATGCTGTGGCAAAAGTATAAATATAAGCAAAGGAAAAACATCTACCAACTTCAAGATGGTGGTTATCTTGCCTGGGAGGCAAGAGTAAGTGATAGATGGGAAGGGATTTCTTTAGTGATACACTTGACCCCTGAACAACATGGGTTTGAACTGTGCAGGTCCACTTATACACAGATTTTTTCAACAGTAGATACTACTGTACTACATGATCCACAGTTGCTTGAATCCATGGATGTAGAACCACATATCTGGAGGAACTGGGTATCTGGAGGGCTGACTCTAATTTATATGCAGGTTTTTGACTGCCCAGAGGGTCAGGGCCCCTAACCCCCATACTGTTCAAGGGTCAACTGCATTTCTAATGTTTTATTTCTTTTAAAAAATAGATTTAAAGTAAAGAGAGCAAAATGTTAATACCTATTACTTCTGGGTGGTAGATACATATGTGCCTGATATTTTCTGTATACTTAAATTTAAGAAATAAAAATAAAAATAAGTAAAACATTGGAAGCCAGGAGGTAGGTAGCATAAGTGAGCTGAAGTTTCATAATTCATATTGTGAAAGTCAACAGGCACTGCCTATCATTAATCAATCAAGAAACAGTAGTGTAAGCATACTGCTAATATCTAGCTATGAAGGTAACCTTCAACAGATCTAAAATCAGAAACAATCCAGGTGGGAAAAAGTAGGAATGCTGTTTTTCATTGTAACTGTCTTCCCATTTGAAATATTACATGTGTGTATTACTTTAAAAAATATATATATATATATATTTTTAAAAAGGGACAAACTCAGAAACCCAAATTGGAGACTATTAAAAAGCAGTTTCTGATCTCCAGAAATTTCTAAAAATCTTATTTTAGTTAAAAAAGGAATACTATATAAACCACTGTATACTTTGGTTTCCTACAGGAAACCAAATATAAGCCCTTGACTAGCAAAAACAATTTACCCTGAAACGATGTTGTAGTTGAGAGCAGGATGGTCTTTTCAGACAGGAGGAACAAGAGGTTCTGGTTGCCACCCTTCAATCAATTCTTCCTTTTCCTACAGGAGAAAAGCAGTTAAAATACAGTGCAGTGCTAATTACTGGACAGCAACTCTAGCGGTATCTAAGCTGTTCGTTGTAATGGAACCATCATAATGAACACACTGCTAGACACACACGTCCAGCTGCTGTGCCTGGAAATGACACAGAATCACTATTGAGTTTTGTGCTCTTAACCCCTCACCTCTTTCCTTATCTCAGGCTAAAGGCTCTTTTTCCATGAAGCTTTGTGGCTGACTGGAAATTTCTTAAAAACTGTATTTCTATGTTCAGGATTTTTCACTGTGGGAAGTAGGAAGTATAACTGCTACTGATGATAAAACAAAAAGTCTATAACACAAAGGTGAGAGGCATGACTGCAGGTAAGGGAGCTCAGCCTCTACTGCAAGATATGACAGACAGCCATGCCTTAAGTTCTTACAGGCATGACTGTCACAGGAAGGGATCAACTAGACTACAAAGCACTGTTTCTACAAGCCATTGGCAAGGATTCAGAAGTAACTGAAATATACCAAAAGACTCTCTTATAATAATTATTGTAATAGGATTTAGTTGTTTGGAAATTTCTCATAAAAAACCACTTTATTCCTTTTACCTGTTATTTCATGCATTCCAAGTATTTTGACTATTTTGAGTTTCTTATCCTTTCTTGAACTAGAAAACAATGTAATTTTGAAAATGTAGTCTGGATGTACAGGATGAGATGAGGCACCTGATGAACATGACAGCCACAGTAATTCTTGCCTTACATAGGCCCACTCTCAATACTTCTATTTTCACACTCCTGTTAAATGCTTCTGTGCACTTTTCTCCAATAGAAATAGAGAATAGGCAATCCTAGAATAGGCAATTCTAGGGCATGGCTAGGAGCATATTCACCTGATGCTCAGGCACTCAAAAATGCTGGCTGAATAAATCAGCCAATAAATTCCTCATCTATTTCTGCCAATGACTGCACAGAACAGCAGCCTGAACAAGCCTGAAGTATGTATCATGCATACTGTCCACTTGCTACCACAGAGACAGATTTGAGAATCAACTCAAGATTGCCTGGTATTCAAGAGTCTCTGCAGGGGACTTCCTTGGTGGTGCAGTGGTTAAGAATCCGCTTGCCAATGCAGGGGATATGGGTTCAAGCCCTGGTCCGGGAAGATTCCACATGCTGCAGAGCAACTAAGCCCGTGCACCACAACCACTGAGGCTGTACTCTATAGCGCGTGAGCCACAGCTACTGAGCCTGCCTGCCACAACTACTGAAGCCCGCACACCTAGAGCCCGTGCTCCGCAACAACGGAAGCCACCATAATGAGAAGCCTGCGCACCTCAACGAAGAGTAGCCCCTGCTCGCTGCAACTAGAGCAAGCCCACGCGCAGCAACGAAGACCCAACGCAGCCAAAAATAAAATAAATAAATTAATTAATAATAAAAAAAGAGACTCTGCAGACCTATAAAACTGAGAAGGGCATTTCTTCTTTGCTGCCATAAGTTAAGCTTTAGAAACACTCATATCGTTTTTTTTTCTTCCACAGCTTTTAGGGTAAGATGTCAGTGATTACTGAGTCTTGCTCTAGGTAAGTTCTGCTTTTAGAGGGTTATCCTAAAATTATGTTTCAGTATCCTTCTTTTAAAATGCATATTTGTGTGGACTGACTTGTTTAAACTTAAACTAAGAATATTAGGAATGATCAACCCCTTAAAAAGCTGGGCTAGAAATCTATTCCATGGCCTCACGATCATTCACGTGGAGTTCCTGAATACCAAGGGAAAAGAGCAGCGACAGGGCTTCTGGCCCGGAGAGCCCGATCTTGCTGCGACACCATCAGAGGTGTGTTCTACGGCACACTCGCCTCACACGGTATTCATAAAACACAGGCGGGGCTGCGGATCTACGGTCAAGTTTAGGGCAGTTCTCCAAACAGCAGTTCAGATAGCCACTGTCATATTAAAGGTTACAAGAAATCATGCAATGAGACACCTCTTTAGTCTTCTTTACCCAGGTTTCCAAAACTTACTTGCCCTAAGAACCATTTGCTGCATATCCCTTATCCCCTAGGGGGGATACTGCCTGACCATCTCATGACAAATATGAATGATCAGGACAGCAGGGGCAGCCAGTGAAACCAGGGAAACAACTGCCACATTGCTGTAATTCCATTCCACTTGCACTTCCTTCTGTGAATGCTCCAGAAAAGAGCTGTGCTCCATCATTGTGCCGCACTCAATGCTGCCTTGTGAACCAAAGTTTCAGGCATTTTTGGGGGAAAAGATCTCTCACCATCTCTGTATCCCTAAGTAGTATTCTGGCACACTGCTACAGAGGCCGGATAAGGAAACAATCCAAGCTACAGAAACCACACTGCAGTCAAAACTGCTCTTCCTCTCACACCTGGGGCACAGTTACTAAGCGTTCCTACCTGCGTGAGAAGGTAGGGGATTCCACAAACCCCTTGGTCCCTCATACTAACAGACTCGAAGTGGGCAGGACTGCAAGTCCTCTCGACACTTCTGCTTCCTAAGGTTTGCCTAGCTTGGGCTTGAGCTGGGTCCCTTACCATACAGAACACATCAAAATTTGATTTGGGGTGGGAAGGTGGAGAGCAGTGGGATGGGGAGGATTCTTTCTAACTCTGAATTTCCTTTATAAAGACTACAGGGAAAACTTTCATTCAGGCTTCAGGAATAGTGGTGCTTTTCCCGAGCAACTCATGTAATCTTTCTTGTATACGGACATTTGAAATGCAGCATGCATCCATGCTTCCCGTCCAGCATCTAGTACGTTCCCAGGCTGCTGTTTACTCCTAGCAAAGTATAAAGGCCTGTAACATGGTACTCCTTTGTGTATTCACTTTATCCCTGGCTTCCCCGTATTTTGCTTACCCTGATTTCCTTACATTCCAGAAAATATTTTAACATTTATAGTTGAGCCACCACAAGTCCTTTTTCGAAAGATGTAGCAACTATAATCATACACCAAATAATAAAATAGAGATTTAACTTCTTACCTTGACTGTAAGATCAGATCGTTCTTGTAACTTGTAAGTTTTAGAGAAAAGAAGTCTGATTATCCAGAGTATTAAAATTCCTTCCAAAATAAGATGATAAGCAGGAGCCTAGGAGTCAGTCAAAAACAGAAGCAAAAACAAGAAGTGAAATAAACATTTGCAAAACCTGCACATAAAATTTAATTCACTTGCATATACTGCTCCCATGACCTTTAACCTATTTATTACTTCTTAAAATTTACTTTCAAAGCGCACTTCATTTCTACTCATTCCTTTTCCCATTTCTAACAGAAGGCAATTTCTCCTACATGAAAAATCTCTAAAACTGCAGCGTTAGGAATAAAAACATCTTTAGGAATAAAATTAATTTTTAAAATTAAATCTGACACAGAATTCCAATAGTCAAACAGTATCAACTATCAGATCCTTCACGTAATTTATATTTTTACTGGTGGGAAATGACTGTAACAAACATTTCACAGCTTCACAAGCCTTCTACAACCCCCACATACCATGGATAAATTGAGAATTATTTGGACACCAGTTTCCATAATTCTCAAAGACTTTTGCACAACTTACTGTATTTCCTGTATCCCCAATAGGCCTCTTTAAATTCTCCTTGGAACGTGGCAGAGAAAAAAAGACTTTATAAGTGCTTAAAGAAATAGCAGGTCTCTTTTCTACCACAGTTCCCCGAAAGTATGTAGTGTGTTCCATGTCAACATCCACAAAGGTACTTTAATGAAATTATCCACATCAGGTCTTCTTTTCAACTGAACATTTCCAGGATAAAAGCCAGGCTGACTTCTATGTCTTACACAACTAGATACAGTAAGTGCATATAAAAGATTCCAGGTATCAACTAAACCTCCATAAGTCAGTTATCGGGTGCTACATTCCAATAGGTTGTCATTGAAAAGTCATTTAAAAGAGGTATTTATGCAAGAGGGAAGAGATATGTACATGTACAGCTGATTCACTTTGTTATAAAGCAGAAACTAACACACCATTGTAAAGCAATTATACTCCAATAAAGATGTTAAAAAAAAAGAGGTATTTAGAAACGTAAATACAAATTATTTTCAAACATTAGACAAAAAAAAAGCAATGATGATTCACAATAGTTAAAAAAGTTCAGAAGCGGGGACCAGGGAAACTGCTGACTATTTCATAAATAAACTTTCAGGTCATTGGACAAATAACTTTAAAACTACATACATGTTACATATGTATGGGTACACAGCAAGACTCCTCAAATTCTGCATACACTGTGCACAGAAATTAGAAGCAAAACCAGAAATCTAAGACTATTTTTAAAATTTGCTGATCCCTCCTGACTATAATTCATTTAAGAATGAGGACTCTACTAAAAAAATCCTTTTGGTTTTATCAATAATTGGATTATAGTTGACAAACATAAGTCCAAGTCACTAAACATTCCACTCCACAAAGAAATCCTAAGAAAAGTTGAAATGTCTACTGAATTAATAAAAATCATAAATGTGGCTTCTTTTCTTCCCTAGGAAATGTTACATCAAGGAGACCTTCTCTCAAGTCTCACTCATGGTCAATACCAGGGTATGAGAAGTTACATAGTCAAAGGGCAGTCTTCAAAAAGGCAGCAACAACATATAGTAGAAATTATTCATTTCTAAGAAAGAAATCATAGATTTTAGTGGTTCTTCTTAGTCACTATAATCTACCTAAGGTTGGACATCACCTAAGCTCTATTTGCTCTCCTGTTTTTTTTCAAAAAGTCCTGATGGGTTTTGCAATAATACATCTTGCATCATCAGCCTTACCAGTAAACGCTATATTAAGTTTTAAGAAAATTATCAAAAGAAAACAGATTCACTTTAAGTGAATGTAAGCTCTGTAAGCACAGGGACTTCTACCGGTTCCCTCATTGCACTATTCCTAGCATCTAGATCTCTGCTGTCCAATACTGTAGTCACTAGCATCATTCAACTATTTCAATACACATCTAAATTAAATTAAATGAAAAATTCAGCCCCTCAGTTGCACTAGCCACGTTTCAAGTGCTTAACAGCCACATGTGGTTAGTGGGCTACTGTACTGAACAGCTCAGAGAACACGCAGAAAGTTCCATTGCACAGTGCATGGAAACTCACTAAATGTCAAATGAATGAACATTCTCCAAGACTGACATTTAAATTTCATATTATTTTACCTACTTGAAACAGCTGGCCTTTCAAAAAATCTCCTAACTGGTCTTTCTTTAAATTTTTACTAAAATAATTTTATCTTTACAAGACAGAAGATGGGACGTAGGCAGGAAGAATGACAAACTATTTCACATCCCTAAATCATTCGGCTTCCTTTCTAACCCCACGTCCCAACAAAAACAAAGTCCAACTTATTACAATTCTTTCCTCTATTCCCTGCTCCACAGTTCCGAGAACCTGTCTTCCCTGGGACCTCTCCAGACTGAGATTTTCCACTCTACTCTCATCACTCCGTTTTACCATCAGTCCCAACTCTTGTTTTTGACTAGCCTCTCTCCTGTATCCGGGCAGGACCTGGAGAGGGCTCCGCGCTCGCAGCAGCGCAATACGAGACCCCCGCCTCCGGCTCCCGCCCGTGCCTCCCTACTTTCCGCCACTGGGAAATGTGTGCGCCTATGAGCCTTTCCAGCGAGGGACGCCGGGGGTCCGGGCGTAACCGGGCCAGGCCTGCCCAGGCCTCAGACCAAAAATCCACACAAAACGTCCCACCTCCCCAGGGCTGGGTGTGGTCGTGGACCCCTGGGGCCGCCAAGCTCACCTCGTAGAGCGCCTGTACCATCTCCACCAGCACCCACTGCTCCGCCACCGTCGCCATAGTTAGCCGCCAGGGTTTCCTTCCGGCAGGCGGGCCGCAGGCACGTCAGATATTGCGCGGCGCGGTCCAGTGACGTCTACACGCCCGGAAAGCGGGGCTGCCGTGAGTTGGGCCCCGCCTTCTCGCGCCTGCGTACTGGGCGGCCGGTGGCTGCGCTGGCTGAGGAAAGTTTCGGGGTGGAAGGTCAACTTGAGGTCTCGCTTGGGTGCGGGGAGGGGTGGGAAGCCGCAGGCTGGTCCCCGCAGCAGGTGTTCACAACGTGGCCCTTATGTGCCAGACCCCGTGCTAGGCTCTCAGGATGGAGAGATTTTAATAAATGGCCCTCGCGCTTGTTAGGCAGTTGGGTGCAGGGAGTTATTAATGCAATCGCAAACATATTCTTTACTTTTAAATTACATAAGTAATGCAGGAATGCATTATCGTAAAAAAAAATAGACAACTCTTATATAGCACTTACTGTGTATAAAGCCTAGCCTAAGGCTTTGCAGGTATTAAGCCATATAGGAGTTTGGTGTGGAACCTTCAAGAGCCTCTGTATCCCAACGTGGTGTGCACACACACTTCGGTTGGATTTCTTAAATATAACCGGGAGCATAGGGACAATATTGTTCTACAATTTGCTTTTCTTCCATTCTTTTTTTGGCTATAAATCTTGTGTTTTTAATCAACGAAGAAGCCTATTTATTGGAATAATTTGTTATGTGTATTTCTCTTTCCGTTTTATTTAAACATTTTCCTATTGGTGAACACTTAGGTTTTTTCTACTTTTTCACCTGTTACAAACAATGCTACAGTAAACATTGATGTGCCCTATTGTCTTTCTGTGCGTGTTGGGGTATATCTGACAAGTTTCCTCAAAGTCGAATTTTACTCAATATGCACGCTAATGTCGATAAATACTGCCATACTGCTCTCCAGAATGGCTCAACCAATTTTAAATGTTTGAAAGTGTATTCACACTCTATCTCATGATGGATATTATCAATCTTTTAAAATTTTTGGCCAATTTAATTTAATGGAGATAAAATGTCTCCACTGAATTTTACTTTCCATGCTGCTGGGAAGTAAAATTATTCATGGTTATTCTTATATGTTTATTGACATTTGTAGTCCGTTTGTGAATCATCAATTCATATTCTTTGCCCAGTTTTCTATTAGTTATTTTTCACTTTCTAATGGATGTATGGAAGTTCTTTATGCATTCTGAATATCTTATATTTTCCTATTTCATATGTGACAATTATTTTTGCCCAATTTCTGTCTAGTTGTTTACATTGTCTTTTGTCATACCTATATTTTAATTTTTATGTAATGTGTCAGTCTGTTCCTTTATTGCCTGTGGGTTTGTATCTTGCTTAGAAAGACCATCTTCACCACACTTAGGTTTTCCTCCCATGCTTCAGTTTGTTGTTTATAGTTAGCTCTTTAATTATTCTGGAAATTATATTTTTGTATGATGAGAGGTATGGGCCTTTATTTTTTCCTAAAGGAATAACCATTTTTCTCAGTGCCATTTATCTGAGTAATCCTGATTTTCCCAAATTCTGTGAAATGGCACCAGCACTATGCACTGCACATGAAGTTGCCACTATGTACCCGATGGTGTTGGTGCCCTGGGATCCAGTACCACGCTTGCGCACGCTGCCTCGCCCAGGTGCATTCACTCCCAACAGCCAGCTCCTGCAATTTTCAGAGGCCTACCTTCAGGCTGCCAGAACCCATGTTTCCTACTCTCATGGAGAACTGGAAGGATCTGAGAACATGTTTTCTCAGGCAGCCCTTTACTGGGTGGGTGACTGATGGTTGCTGGGGTGTAAAATATTGGAGCTTCCTGGCCGCACAGAGCAAGACGATTCTAAGGGGTGAACCTCACCATCTCCTCTAGATTGAGTCAAGGGTACTGTGTGCAAATTGTTTGACACACCCATCAAGAGGTAGAGTCTATGTTCTCTTTGCTTGAATCTGGGTGTACCTTGTGACAACTTCTACAGTAGATTGCTGCTGCCATGTGGAGAGATCATGTGGGTACCTCATACACAGGAAAAGAGATGGCGAAGTGACCCCACCTGCTCCAGCCCCCTGCTGTTTGAGTCTTACCAGTCCAGGTGCCAGACATGTAAGGGAAGTTGCCTTCAAGATGACCCTGGCTCTAATCACCCTCTGGTTCAACCACCTGAGAGACTTTGAGTGAAAAATGTCTAGCTAAGCTCAGACAACCCCAAAATTTGTGAGCAAAACAAATGATTGTTATTGTCCTAAGCCACTGCTTTGGGATTGGTTGCTATGTAGAAGTTATCTGCTACAATAGATCACTGGAATGGGTACCCTGTGGAACCTTGCAGGCTTTTGCACTCTTGCATGGTCCCTGTATTATTTTCCTAAGGTTGCCATAACAAATTATCAGAAACTGGGTGGCTTGAAACAACAAAAATTTATTCTCTCACAGTTCTGGAGGCCAGAAGTCCAAAATCAAGTTGTCGACAGGGCTGCACTCCCTCCAAAGACTCTGGGGAATAATCCTTCCTTGTCTCTTCCAGCTTCTGGTGGCTCCTGGCATTCTTTCGCTTGTGACTGCACAACTACAATCTCTGCCTCTGTATTCACATGATCTTCTCTGTCCTATATGTGTCTCTTTACACACACTTGTCATTGGATTTAGGACCCATCCTGATAATCCAGGCTGATGTCATCTCAAGAGCCTTAATTTAATTATATCTGCAAAGAAACTTTTTCCAAATAAGACCATATTCACAGGTTCCAGAGATTATGACATGGACATGTACTTTGGGGGCCCACCATTCAACTCAGCTACAGTCCAATCTCTGGCCCACAATTCACATCTGTCCCACATGCAAAATACATTTGCTCCGTTCCAACATTTCCAAAAGTTTCAACCCTCATCTAAATCAGTTCAAAAAGTCCAAAATCTCATCATCTAAGTCATCTAAATCAGATATGAATGAATCTCTAGGTATAACCCATCCAACGGCAAAATTCTCCATCTATTGACCTGTAAAGCCAGAAGATCACATACAAAATACAAGGGTGGGACAGGAATAGGATAGACATTTCCATTCCAAAAGGGAGAAAATGCAAGGAATAAAGGAGTCATCAGTCCCAAGAAAGTTAGCAATCCAGCAGGGCCAGTTTCATTTTGTTTCAAGACCTGAGAATAATTCTGTGTTATGAAGCTACATCATCTGGGCACACAGCTCCGTAGGCCTCTGCACCTATGGTAGATTGGTAGGTCTCTGCTCCTACACCTCCAGCTTCTACCTCTTGAGTCCATGGCTCTGCCCTTATAGTCATTCTTCATTTTTCTTGAAGGGGAGCATATGCTTATACCTAAGAAGCTTTAACAGCCCTGTAGAGTTCTGGAAATTCAACAGAATTCTGGAAATTCAACAGCACTCTTTCACTTTGTCCTGTCTCTGTCCCTTCAGGCCAAGCTGACCGTGTTTCTGCTGATACAACATTCTCAGAAACCTTGTGGGTCTCCCATGTATGTCATGAGACTGTGCCATAAACAGAGAGTCCTCCAGAGATCTTGTCTGAATAACCCCGTCTCTACTTCTGGCTCTGCTGAGATGATTGAGTGGATCCATGAGTCACATAGTTAATCTCTTTACAAAGTTTGTCCAGCTGCATCCTTGGCCCTCTCTCCAGAGCATACTTTCCCAACAGTGACTCTACTAATTTTTTCATCCTTTGCAATATGGATAACCCAAGAACCTCCCAAGTCATCAAGTGCTGTGTTCTTATTTGCCTGACAGTTCCTTCCTCAATTTACCTCTTTCCTCTCATATTTTTGAAGAAACGGCATGAAGGAACCAGACCACACTTTCAACACTTTGCTTAGAAATTTCCTCAGCTAATTATCCAAGTTCATTACTTAAAAGTTCTGCTTTCCACCGTAGCTACAGGACACAATTCAGTTAGGTTCTTTGCCACTGTATCACCACGATTGCCTTTCCTCTAGTTTCTAATAACATGTTCCACATTTCCTTCTGAGCCCTCAACAGAAAGGACTTTAACATCCATATTTACTAACATTCTTGTCATGATGGGATCCCCATTCTCTAAGATGACAGACATTTTCTCTACCATGCTCTTCACTTTCTTCTGAGATCTCACCAGGATTATCCTTAAAGCCCATATTTCTACTTGCAGACTCTTCAAATCTTTTTCTCTCATGCACCTCAAAATTCTTCCAACCTCTATCCATTACCTAATTCCAAAGCCACTTCCATAGTTTTAGGTATTTGTTACAGCAGCACTTCACTTCCTAGTACCAAAATCTGTATTAGTTTCCTAGGGCTGTCATAAGAAATTACCACGAATGGGGTGGGAGAAAAAAAAAAGAGAAATTTATTTTCTTATATTCTGAGAGGTCAAAAATCCAAAATCAAGCTGTTTGCAGGGCTGTACTCACTTTGAAGGCTTTAGGGGAGAATGTGTCCTTTCTTCTTCCAGGTTCTGGTGGCTCTATTCATTCCCTGGCTTGTGGCTGCATCACTCTAATTTCTATCTCCATCTTCACATGGTCTTCTCCTCTTTCTCTGTGTATGTCTCCTCTGTGTTTCTTATAAAGATACTGTCACTGGATTTAGGACCCATCTGGATAATCTAGGATGATCTCATCTTAGAATCCTTAATTACAACTGTTACAGCCCTTTTTCCAAATAAGGTGACATTTACAATGTAGGATTAGGATTGGGATAAAACCATGTCTTTGGGGGCCACTATTCAACTTACTACAGCCTCCTTTCTTTTCTGATCCTACCACCAATCTCTGCCACCAGTTTTTCCCGAGAATGCTTCTTAATAAATCATTTTCACACATATCCTTGCCTCGTAGTCTGCTTCTGGAAAACCAAACTTGATAGAGTTTGTATCTGGAGCATCTATTTGATTCCATTAATCTATTTTATTTGTGCCCATTCTGATACAATATTACTTAAAAAAATAAATTACTTATTTTGAAATATTTTCAGGTCCATATGGCGTTGTAAGAAATAAATCAGAGAGATCTCATGTCCCCTTTACCCAGTTTTCTTCAATCATAACATCTTGCAAAACTATGGTACAATATTAAAACCAGAATACTGACATTGATACAGTCAGGATACAGAAGCATTCCCTTGCCACAAGGATCCCTCATTTTGCCTTTTTATGGCTACACCCACTTCCCCTTCTCCCTCCTCAGTCTCTGTCCCCTGACACCCCCTAATCTGTTCTCCATTTCTATAATTTTGCATTTTTAGAATTTTATATAAATGGAATCATACCATAGGGGAAATTTTAAGATTGGCATTTAAATTTCAGCGTAATTCCCTAAGATTCATCCAGGAAGTTGCATGTATCAATCGTGTTTCCCTTTTCATTACTGAGTGGTATTCTGTGATATGGATGTTAGGTCATTGTTAGGCCATTGTTAGCTCTGCTCATTGTTAGGCCATTCACATGTTGAAGGACACTTGAGTAGTTTCCAGTTTTAGAGCTCCTATTAAGATTTGTGTACAGATTTTTGTGTGGACATCAACTTTCATTTCCCTGGGATTCATACCCAGGAGTGAAGTTGGTGGGTCATATGGTAATTTTATGTTTAGTTTTACAAAACCTGCCAAACTATTTTGCAGAGTGCCTGTACCATTTTGCTTTCCCCTCAGCAACATATCAGTGATCTAGTTTCTCTACATCCTCACCAGGTGTTGTCACAATTTTTTACTTTGGCCTTTCTGATAGGTATGTAATTATATCTCACTGTAGTTTTAATTTGCATTTTCCAATTTTCATATGTTTATTTGTTATTAAATAAGGATGAGAGAGGTCTGTATATCAACCTTGGTAAAATGTCTATTTCTGTCTTTTGCCCATTTTCCAACTGGATTTTATGTTAACTGTTCAGTTTTAAGAGTTCTTTGTGTAATCTAGATACTATTCCTTTGCCATTAAGTGGTTTGCACCATGTTTTTTTTAATTCACTGTAGTTTTGTGGTATTTTGTTCTGGTGAATGTAGCAATTCAGTTGGCTCATTATTTCTTATTCATAACAGTCAGTTCTTCTTTCATGAGGTTACATTTTCTTTTCATTTACTCTTTCAACTGATATTTAACCAGTACCCACTATAAGCCTAAGGAGATAGGGACAAAGAAGTGAACACAATCTTCAAAGATCTTTTTCTTCCTGGAGCTTATATCCTACTAAGGGAACCAGAAAGAAACAAGACAGACAAGGAAAATATATAGCGTCTTAGATAGTGATAAATGCTAGAGAGAAAGTAATAAAGCAGGGAAGGGGGTTATAAATTGTTTGCGAGGTTGATATTTTAGATCGGATGACCAGGGAAGGCTTACTGAGAAGTTAACTTTTGACTTAAATCCTAGTTGCAAATGAAAGAGCTAGCCATGCAGATACCTAGTCAATACTATTGTCTTTTGTGCTACACACTACAAAAATTTCTCAGCTCCTATGAACTTTGCAGGTAGAGAGACTAACAGGTGCAAGGCCCTAAGGTTGGAGCATTCTCAGAATGCTCAAGGCAGAATGAGGGGCCAATCTGGCTGGATTGGATTGAGCCAGAGGACAGAAGAGTAGGAGGTGAGGTTAGGAGTGAGGAAGAAGCCTGGTCTTATGGGGATTGTAGGTCGCTCTCAGGACTCTGCCATTTCCCAGATGACATGGGGGCTGTTGGAGGGTTCTGAACAGAAGAGAGACATGCTCTGGCTTGCATTTGCCAGGATTTCTCTGCCAGCTCTTTGAAAATTGATTGATGGGATCATTTTAGAAGCAATGTATCAGCTAGGGTCTAACAAGGAAAAATAAGCCACTTGAGTAGTGAGAAAGCAAACCTGACACTTTGCTCTGAGTCAAGTTTGCCCTGCCTGAATTTCTTTAGCACTTTTAATGGCAGCTGCCACCTAAGTAAATAGCTCTGCTCAGGGGCAACCTCACAACAACCTACGTCTAACAAATATTGCTAGAGGCAGAATAAAGAGGAATCAAAAAAGGAAGAATCATGGGATTCATCACAGAGGAATGAAAATCTTTTGATAATTATTAAGAAGTGTGATATATAAAACAAACACTGATGTGGGTACTTACTCCCCTACTCATCCCCCCAACATTAAAGGGCCCCAAACAAGTCTGCTCTATTTACCTCAGTTTGGAGAAAATGGGAATATTTGAATGGGCTTTATGTAAAATGGTTGTGTCTCTTTTGCCTGATTGTTTTGTGGGAGTGAACTTTGTGTCTCACTGTGGAATGCTTCCCCTGCCTGGTATTGTAAGACAGGCCATATAAATCCACCTTTTGGGCAACGTCGTACGTGAATTGAACATACTAAAAGAAGTCAATAGGGTTGCCTGATCCCACGTAGTGTAAGGTGGAAACTGGGGGTTGACAGGAGTAGTAGCGGAGGATTTTTATCCCTAGGGTGAACTGGTTTAGGGTTGACTTATGCACTCAGATAGAGGGCCTTTGTTGAATGCCTTGTGCAGATTTTTTAAAGATGTGGTACATAAACCCCGAAATTCTAGAACATAGAAATATTTTGATTTCCATTTTAGTTGTTGGAAATCTCCTTGATATAAAGAAGCAAGTGAAAGAAAATGTAATTGGACCAGCAAGTCAGCCTTTTCATATCATTTAGGCAGCAACCCAGTTCTTTGGGGAAATTGAAAACATTGTCTTGTAATCTCTGCCTAATCAGAAATGTAAACACAGCTCATTATTGCCTAAGACTGGGCCCTGTGACCTCAGTCAGGTAGTACCTGAAACCAAAGGGGGAAAAAAGAGGGAAAGAGAGCTTTAAAAAAGTACAACCTGCTGGAAAGACTTCCTTGCCCCAAAATCTAATTCATACTCTCTGTAAAGATTTTTCAAGGACAAATGCAAATCTTAAAAGTCTCTTCCACAAATAGTAAAAAACCTTAGTCTTCTGAGCAGATAAACAGCTTATTCCAACTGTTATTTATAAACTAGTGAGTTTTATATTGTAATACCTGATTCATGACTAAAGTTTTAAAATGAAGCTATGAGATCACTGGTTGTGTCTGTATGTCTGTGGTGTATGTTGGAGATACGGTATTTTTATCTACCTCTGATAGTATTATTGAAATTAATTTGTAAAAGAGCTCTGTTTACTTTGCTTAAAAGTGCTTACAAATTAAATATTTTTAAATGTAATAGAAACAAACCCAAATATTTTTCAAGTTCACGTGATCCAGGATTAATCTTTAACAAATAAAAGTAAATTTAAGGTTATCAGTTCAATTAAAATAGGCATGTGTTTAGAGTTGTCAGCATTAAATGTAAAACTTTTATTCAACCTAGGTTTATTAAAAGTCAAGGGGGCTTCCCTGGTGGCACAGTGGTTGAGAGTCTGCCTGCCAATGCAGGGGACACGGGTTCGAGCCCTGGTCTGGGAAGATCCCACATGCTGCGGAGCAGCTGGGCCCGTGAGCCACAACTACTGAGCCTGCGCGTCTGGAACCTGTGCTCCGCAGCAAGAGAGGCCGCGATAGTGAGAGGCCCGCGCACCGTGATGAAGAGTGGCCCCCGCTTGCCGCAACTAGAGAAAGCCCTCGCACAGAAACGAAGACCCAACACAGCCATAAATAAATAAATAATTCCCAAAAAAATGTATTAAAAGTCAAATAAGTTTATGTTATCTCTGATACAAAATTTGCCAGCAAGAAAAATAGCTTGGGATGTTGATCGACTTTGTCTAAAGTGTCCTGAAGTTTTCAAGGGTGATCTAAACATAATTTTGGGGAACAAGTGATGTAGATAAATGTAAGTAAGCTAAATCTTAAAAACAGCTTCCAAAATAATTTGGTAACAAAACTGTACAGTTTTGCTAAGTTAAATTAAATGATGAAAATTCATCGAATGTCTAGATCATTTCCAAATATGATAAATTGCTGAAATATTAATTGCTAAACAAGTATAAATGTACCTACTTTTTGTCTTCTTATTACAGAAAAACTGAATATGTTTAGATTTATTAGAAACACGTCATGTACCACATTGAAAAAAAATTATTATGTTATGAGGAAATGTATGTTTCTAGAAATTATGAAATGTATTCACATGTTTGCCAACCAAAAAATACTGGTATAACAAACAGGTCACAATTGCTCACTCCTTAGTTTTCACTAGAAATTAAGGTTTCTATGGGTTAAGAACTCTAATTAATATAAATAATTAAAATTATTAAAATTAATAAGGAAAACATCTTTATATGTAAGGCGAAAAAAGTATAAGGAATGGAAATGCATTTTGTTAAGGGGAAATCAAGTAATTTTGTCCTAAAAAGAAGTTAAAAAAAAAGGAGAGAGAGAGAGAAAGGGAAAGCATAAGACAAAATTTGAATATACAAAAGAAAGGTGTTATAGAGGTCTACGGAAAAGAAACCCTGAGAAAAATTTTTGTGCGTGGTTAGGACTGGCTAAGAATAAAATAGAATAAATTTAGAATAAATATAATAAATTTAATTGAGTGAATGAATTTTAATATTAAAACTAAGCTGTTTCAAAACTAGAATTTGAATTTTTCTCTCTGTTAAGTGGACAAAGTTATCTTGCAATATTGATCTGTTTTTGATAGCAGATTGTAAAATTTCTTTACCTTTTAAATAATCTGCTGTAAGTTTCTGTATTTGCCTTTGAAATATCTTATTGTCACTTCGGTTAAGTGAATAAGTATTCTTTCACAGTGACCTATGATCCTATTTGACCAAGTGTTTTAAACCTTTTGATATCTTTGACAAATTTCCCCAAATCAAATTCTAGATGAAGTCTTTTTGACCTCTAGCTAACTTTGAGGTTTTCAGAGGGCCCCTGAAAAATCTCAAAGAGAGATATTAAACTTATTAGGCTTATTTGGTATGTTAAATTACATGGAAAGCATTGTCAAATGAGTGATAATTTGAGATAAACCTTAGGTTATATTGTATGAATGAATGTTACTAATATAAATGTTATAGAAATTATATAAAATTCTTAAAACTCAGATATGTCCTGGTATAATATCAATCACAATTCTAGTTATTATTTTATAATGTTGTATGTCACAGAAATAACCAAATTTCCTTGTCAATTGCATTATAATAAGATCTTTAACCATACCATTTTAAGTATTTTGTCATTTATAGACAGTTACTGTTTTACTCTGATGCTTTTACAAAAATGCTTCATGTTCAAGAAGATTCATAGAAAGAATTTTTTGACATATATACCTTTCTGATAACTTTCAAATCATATACTTAACTGAGTAAGAAATTACAGAACTCTAATGAAAACCCTGATGGCTTCATAAAACTGCTAACAAAGATCAAGATCAATAAGAATTAATTATACCAAACTGAATGAACTGATGAACATGATCATAAGTTTTATGATTTTTCATCTGAACTATTACAGGCTTTTTAATCTTTGCTTTCCAGATATAAGGAAATCTTTCCTCTTAAGCTGACAATATTATAGCTACTTGGTAAATTATACGTTTGTAAGTAGAATTGAAACATTTATCTTTTTTTCTCCCTACCTGATTGCTCCAGAATTTGGAGACTCTTAGTGAGTATTCTTATTTTCATGGCAATGTAGTTATTTGTATAAGTTCACTAAGAATATGTTCCCCTTATAACAGGACCCAATTGGAAACTTTGGCTATGGCTTTGGCTGGAAAGTCATATTTGAGAATGTGCATAGAATCAGATACAACCAGACAGCCTTAAGGAACTGAGGCTGACTTTAGGGAGCCATAAAATCCCTTGGAAAGTTAGCCTGGTACCCTGCTAACAGGTTCTCAGTGGCCTTACCAGGTGAGTAAGGAAGGTCACTTCCTGGCAGGCACAAGAATCTCAGAATAGTTTGGGGACCTCAAGAAGAGAGGAATTCACCCAAGTATATAGGTATTACAGGCAAGTCAGATGGCAAGTCCTTGGTGTGGCTTCATGGCTTCCTGGCCTCCATAGGCTAATAAAAATTTAATCTGGGATTCCTTGTGAAAAGTTCCAGCAAAGCAAATTTAAAATAGTCTTTATGGTCAATCACTATTCTTTCTGGATTTAAGTAATCAGGCTAGGTTTAATGAAACTAAATTTATTTGGCAAACAAATTAAATGTTAATTCAGCTATCTTTGTTAGAAATGAGGATGACTTTAGAGAAAAAAGTTGTTTTTCAGTAGAACTTTAATACACAGTCATGGGTATTAGATTCTAGTTCTGTTAATTGTCTTCAAGGTTTTGCTTTTCCACTCGTTAGCTGGTCTGGATCCTGAATTCTTCTAGTTTACTCAAATCTTTTACTACAACTTTTCAAACTAATGTTTCCAATTTTTCTCCCACTTTGGACTTGGAATCGTTGAGAACTAAAACTGCCATTTTCCTGAAGCCCTGTGAACTGAAACTGAACAACTTGAATAAACTTAAGAGAGGTTACCTCAATAGCCTATGTTTAGACCATCTCTGTGCTTATTGCTGTGTAAGGCACTCAGAAAGTTTACCTGAACACCTGATGACATCCTCAGAGACATTTCAAACTGCAAAAGATGCTTCAATCCTGACATCAAGAAATCTTCTGCACTGGCAGCAATCAGAACTCACTCAGACAGTGAGTTTATAACTTGCTCCAATCATTAACCATTGTTTTTCTTTTGTCTCTGTAGAAATGCCTCTTATTAAATACCCAACTTCTCACACCCTATAGGCCTAGCTTTGGGAGCCCACCTGCATCTCTGCTTCCTGAAATGAGTAACTGAACTGATCAGGACTAAGATACTGGTTCAGTGAGATATAAAGCAATCTATCAACTTAACTTCTGGACTGTGAAACTTAAGTTTCAAAAGTGGGACTACAGAGGAGCAAAATTTCTCGCCCCAAAATGTTTCTTTGGCATGCAGATTATTTTGAGCTGAAAAAAATCAAAGCCCAAAAGACTCAGGAAGAACCTTTGACCTTCCTCCTAACTGCCTAAAGAATGTAGATAGAGGACCTGTTTCAGGAAGGGAGCTATCACCATAGATAACTATGGTATGAACTGGGTGTGTACACAGGGAGGAACCTAGCAGTGTGTTTTTTAAAATTCCTCTCTCTCTCACTGTCTCTGCATGGCCAGCAAACATTTGTTTACCAAACAGTTGCTTTTCCATCTCCATGTAAATTGCCTTCCCCCTCTTTGAAGTCCCAAACTGCTATCCCCAACATCCTATTTTGTCTTTAGCTGAAGATGATATGTAAGGTGAGGGTTCCTGCCATTTTGGTGAGTTATCCGGTTTTCCTGGGTCTCTCCTATGTATACATGTTATTAAAATTTTGTGTGATTTTCTCCTGTTAATCTGTTTCATGTCAACTTAATTCTTAGACCAGCCAGAAGAACCTAGAAGGGTAGAGAAAAATTTCTTCCTCCTGACAGAGTGAACCTGCAAAACCCTACACACCCCAACCTTGGACCCTAACAAAGGCAGAGCCCCTGATTCTTGCTAGGTTCTCTCTCTCTCTCTCTCTCTCTCTCTCTCTCCCCCCCCCCAACCCCGCCATCCCTCCCTCCCTCCCTCCCTCCCTCTCCATGACCTCACAGTGTGGCCCTGGAGCTTGCCGTGTACCCTCCAAGACCTGTGAGTAATAAACCTTGTTCCTTAAAGTTCCCTGATGGTTTTTGCTGAAGTGCATCCTGCAATCATAATAAGTACTGCAAGGACCAGACCAGCCACAACATTGGCTCAGGTCAGGGAAATGTCTGTGGGGACTGGCTGCTTGTAATATAGGCCCTGGGCAAGTGTCTCAGGCATTCCTAACCATAAGCATCTCTATCAAGAGTCTGAGACTAACACAACACACACACACACAAGTATTATATGTAGTAATGTTAAACATTTTTCATTTATTTTACTGGGTACTAGGTGGTTTCTTTCAAGCTGAAGCATTATGTCTTTCTTCAGTTCTAGAACAATTTTTTTGACTATTTCTACCTCATTATTTATGTTACCTTTAAAACAGTTTTTTATTTATGGGAGAAAATATTTGCAAACTACATAAGTGATAAGAGATTAATATCCAGAATGTATAAAGAACTCCTGCAACTGAACAAAAACAACAAAACAAACAACCAAGTTAAAAAATGGGCGAAGGATTTGAACAGATATTTCACCAAAGAAGGTATACAAATAGTCACGAAGCACATAAAAGGATGCTTAATGGTGCTGAATTATACACTTAAAAGTGGTTAAAATGGTAAATTTTGTTATGTATGTATGTTTTACCACAATAAAGAACTCCTTTTTCTTTATATGTATGTATTTAAATTTTATATAGATTAACTTTTTTTCCAAAATTTCCAATTTTTGTCCTCTTAAGCTTCATTTTGGTAAAATTCCTGGTGTCAATATTCTAGTCCACCATTTTGTCTTTAGTTGTGCCTATTCAGCCCATCAGGTCATTGATTTAAAATCTAATTTCAGTGATCATTTTTAATTTCTAGAGAAGTAAATTATTTAAAATTCTAGATGTGGAATTCATCAACATTTATTTATTGAGCACTTACTTCCTAAGGCACTGGAGCATAGAAATGCACAAAAAATGTCACATCCCTGCCCTCTTGGTGCTTACACTCTAGTGGGTAGACAGGTAATAAACAGATAAACAACAAAATATACGGCTTAATGTCATGAAATGCTATGAAGAAAGGGAAAGTATGTATAGAGATAAAGAATTACAGAAAGTGGACAGGGAAGGCTCTCTAAAGAGTTGTTGTTTGGGCAGAACTTTTTTTTTTTTTTTTAAACTTTGGGTTTATTTATTTATTTATGACTGCGTTGGGTCTTCGTTTCTGTGCGAGGACTTTCTCTAGTTGCGGCAAGTGGGGGCCACTCTTCATCGCGGTGCGCGGGCCTTTCATTATTGCGGCCTCTCTCGTTGCGGAGCACAGGCTCCAGACGCGCAGGCTCAGTAGTTGTGGCTCACGGGCCTAGTTGCTCCGCGGCATGTGGGATCTTCCCAGACCAGGGCTCGAACCCGTGTCTCCTGCATTGGCAGGCAGATTCTCAACCACTGCGCCACCAGGGAAGCCCTGGGCAGAACTTTTAATAAAGGAATGAAATTTATGAATGTTTGGTGAAAGAGTGTTATAGGTAGGGGAAAGACCAAGGGATGAGAAAATATTTTGGGAGTTCAAGAAATACCAAAGACGAGAGTGTGGCTGGTGTAGGGTGAGGGGAGCTACTGCAAAGGTCCTCACTTAGTTAGACGCTGGTGGTAGAGTTGGATGAGGTGAGAAGTCATCATACCAGAGACAGTTTCAAGATAGAACTGATAAGATTTGCCACTGTGGGATGGGAGAGAAAGGTAGATCAAGGATTCTCCAAGGTCTTTAGCCTGAATCACTGAGTGAATGGCATTACCATTTTTTGAGATGGGGAAGACTGAAGGTGAGCAAGTTTGAAAGCAAATGTTAGACATCTACATGGAGATGTCCCATAGGCAGGTGGATGTTTGGATCTGAAGTTCAGAAGAGAGGTAAGGAATAGGAATGGAAATGAGTGTAGATACAGGAGAAAAGAGGTATAAAGGCTCTGCCTTAAAGCACCACTTTATGGGTATATTAACTACATTTACTTTAAGATGGCCTCCTGTTTTCCCTATTAACCATATTTCCTCAGATATTACTTCTATTTGGTCATATTGGGTATTAGTTTCCAGTACATTTGAAAAAATTTCTAAAATTTAAAAAAATTTTCTAAAATTTTAATTTTTTCCTACCTTGGACTGCTGCCCACTCAGACACTGAATAAAGTGAATGTTAATATAGTGACAGACTTTACCATAGTCACTGAAAAGACTGTTTTATTAAAGCCCAGTAAAATTCCATTTACTTTATATATCAGGATTTTCCTAACTCTTAAATATTAATGGTCATCCAAGAGTCACCGCAGAGTTGAAAAAATAATTTAACATGAAAGAAAAACACCAAAACAAAGAATAAAAAGAGCTTGGCACAACTGGCTTTGCAGTTGTGACAAATGCACCATACTAGTATAAGCTGTTTAATTATAGGGGAACTAGTTGTGAGTTATATAGGAACTCTACTATTGTCACAATTTTTTCTGTAAATCTAAAACTATTGTAAAATAAAAAGCTTATTTTACAAAAAAGGAACTTGGGGAAACAGGGTTAATGTGAAATGAAGAAGGAAAAAATATAGTTTCATGGAAAGAAGAAGAATATAATGCAACCATGAGGCAAGAGCCATATGTCATAAAAAGGAACATCTAGGTAATAAGGAAGAGCTCTTGGGAATTAAAAACATGGAAGCAGGGCTTCCCTGGTGGCGCAGTGGTTGGGAGTCCGCCTGCCAATGCGGGGTGCACGTGTTCGAGCCCTGGTCCGGGAGGATCCCACGTGCCGTGGAGCAGCTAGGCCCGTGTGCCACAACTGCTGAGCCTGCGCTCTGGAGCCCGCGGGCCACGGCTGCTGAAGCCCGCGCCCCTGGAGCCCGCGCCCCTAGAGCCCGTGCTCTGCAGCAGGAGAGGCCACCGCAATGAGAAGCCCGCAGAACGAAGAGTGGCCCCCGCTCTCTGCAACTAGAGAGAGCAAAGACCCAATGCAGCCAAAAATAAAAATAAAAATAAAATAAATTTAAAAAAAAACAAAAAAACAAAAAAAAACCATGGAAGCAGAAATGAAAGAATGTGTTAAAAGTATTGAAAGATAAAGTTAAAGAAATGTCCCAGAAAATATAACAAAAAAACAAAGAGATAGAAATTAGGGACAAAAGACACACAGATGAGAGAAACAGTTTAGGAATTGCAAGATTCATGTACTTGAGTTCCAGAAAGACAGCACATAGGAAAAGATGGAGAAGAAACAATCTAAGACATAATAGAAGAAAATTCCCCAAAGGACATGAGTTTCCAGATTGAAAGGCTCCCTCAAGTGCCCAACATACTGATTATAAGAAGTCCCACAACTACTTATACCATTGTAAAGTTAAAGAAAAATGAAAATAAAGAAAGCTCCTAAATCTTCTAAAAGGGGGGATAGGAGGACAGGTCATATAAAAAGGATCAAGTGTAATTATAGGGTCAGACTTCTCATTAGCAATATTAGAAGCCAGACAGCATAGACCAATGTCTTCAAACTGTTTTTGTTTGTTTGTTTGTTTGTTTGTTTTTTAGTTTTTTTTAAAATTAATTTATTTATTTATCCTTATTTTTGGCTGTGTTGGGTCTTTATTTCTGTGCGAGGGCTTTCTCCAGTTGCGGCGAGTGGGGGCCACTCTTCATCGCGGTGCGCGGGCCTCTCACTATCGCGGCCTCTCTTGTTGCGGAGCACAGGCTCCAGACGCGCAGGCTCAGTAGTTGTGGCTCACGGGCTTAGTCGCTCCGAGGCATGTGGGATCTTCCCAGACCAGGGCTCGAACCCGTGTTCCCTGCATTGGCAGGCAGATTCTTAACCAATGCGCCACCAGGGAAGCCCCAAACTTTTTTTTTTTAATTAATTAATTTTATTTATTTTTGGCTGTGTTGGGTCTTCACTGCTGCGAGCAGGGGCTACTCTTCCTTGCGGTGCGCAGGCTTCTTATTTCAGTGGCTTCCCTTGTTGCGGAGCACCAGCTCCAGGCATGCAGGCTTCAGTAGTGGTGGCATGCGGTCTCAGTAGCTGTGGCTCGTGGGCTCTAGAGCTCAGGCTCAATAGTTGGGCACATGTGCTTAGTTGCTCCGCAGCATGTGGGATCCTCCCGGACCAGGGATTGGACCCCTGTCCCCTGCATTGGCAGGCAGATTCTTAACCACTGCACCACCAGGGAAGTCCTCAATGCCTTCAAACTTCTGAAGGAAATGATTTCCAACAAAGGAGTCTATCATTAACTATTACTCAATAATAAAAGTAGAATGAAGACATACAGTGTATATCAATTAGCATCAGTTAGGTGATGCTACAGTAACAACCATCCCCCAAATCTTTGTGGCTTATTATAACAAGTTTATTTCTTGCTTATGCTACACCCCTTTGTAAATCTGAGAGTAGGGGAGATTCTGCAACACTGCCCTTTTTCATGATCCAGGCCAACACAACAGCCACCATCCTGGACATCACCTATCATTGTGTTACTGCCAGTTTCACACTAGCAATTAGTGCTGTGGCATGAAGGTGACATGCCACTTCTACTCATGTGGCGAGGAGGTGTGATGTCACTCCATGTCTGGAAAACAGAACAGCACTGATGCCTGCACACAAGTTCTTAATAACCGGTCCACCTTGGTACTCTTTCTCAAGAAACTCCTGGGTGATACGCCACTCCCAAAGGAGTAGCAAAACAAGAAAGAAGATGGCATGGGACACCTCACACAGAAAAGAAGGGAAGGAGATTCCAGGATGACAGCTGTGGGCAGGCCTAAGTGTGACTAGGCCAAATTGGATTAACGGGATGGAGGACAGAAGGAATGGATCTAAGTGGGTCCAACATCAAGAAAATTAACAAAAAGAGGCAATTAAACCCAGAAGAAAAATGTTACAGAGAGGAATCACTATTTGGCTTGACAGTGAACAACGTTTAAAGTCATTTAATAATAGAAACACTGTGAATGAACTTAACTGAAAAATGGGTTCAACTATATTGAGAAGATGGGAGTTGGTGAAATGTTGAAATGTGTGTGAGGGATAATGTTAAGACACCTGAATCTTCATCTTCTATAACATGTTGTTAATGAATAACAGCAAAATGAAAACATCATAAATACAAGAAGAGCAAGCTGCTTAAAAATATAAAGAAATTTTTAGAAGTAACTAAAAGAAGTAGTTGCCTTTTGGAAATGGGAATCTGGGCTGGGGAAGGGTGGGCCAGGACAGATTTTTATTTTTATAAACCTCGTGCTTTTATCTGAATTCTTAAGCTATAATATACGTAAGTATATATGTATATGTGTATATAGTATATGTACTAAATGGGAAAAAAATCAAAATTAAGCAAAGTTGTATCTTTAATTGTTCTTTATAATATTTTACCTAACGTATTTAGCATTATGTGTCAGTCACTGTTATCAGTGATTTATGTGTATTGAACAGTGGAAAAATATCTTATTGTGGGATGTAGAAAAATTTCTGTTTGGATCTAAAATCAAATAGATTTGTTGGCATATTATTAAAATTAACTGAAAATCCCTTAAATCTCCCATTACCCTGCAGTATATCAAACAGGTAGTTTTGTATACACACCCTTGAATCCATTCCTGCAACCCTTTCTTAGATAATATTTCTTAAGGGCTCTCAATTCATTATTATTATTTTTATTATTGTAGGGGTATAAAGTTGAGTTATTCAGACTGCTAAGTTTATAAATCACTTGTAGTCTCTTTATTCATCCATCCATTCGTTTCCCCCCACTTTGTCTCCAGTCCCCACTCCCATTCTCATCCCTTGTCCTTCTGGACACCTGCTCTAATGTCTTTAATTATACCCGTAGCCTTGCAAAATATGCAGTGATAATCAATCAATCAAATAATTTGTGAAAAATTTAAAAAGTGAGGTTCAGGTCATCCCTGGATAACTCCAGTCCTGTGGCTCAACAAAGCTATTGAAGCCTCTGGTTCTTCTGAGATCTTTGTTCCACTACCCACAGCATCAACTTCTTTGTAAGACCAATATCAAGATAATTTTAAGACCAGTACTCCTCACTGGCTATAAGACAGCAGCTGATGGTAATCAGTTCTGCATGATTCCATGTTCACGTCCAGGCAAAGAGAGAGACTGGTTTCAAGAGGTTTTTTCTTAAGAGCAAGGAACGAATTTTCTAAGAGACCCTGAGAGTTCTGCTCAAGTCTCCTTGGTCTGCATGACTTGGATCTGTCCACACCTGAATCAGTCAGTGTAAAGGAGAGAAGGGATGATTTGCTGATACACAATGGGAGGAACAGAATGGATATTGGAGTCAATCACAATCCTCGAAAGCCAATTCACTGGTCTCCCTATTTTATTTTCCTTTCCACCGATCCATTCGATGCAGCAACCATCTGACTACATCACTCATCACTTAAAATCCTTCAACTGTATGGCACCTAGTCTTCAAAGACGACCCTCCCACTGAATTACACCTCCTGGTATTCACATCTTGAATCTGGGTTGGCTCTGCAATTTGCTTTTGACCAGTGATGCCATGTGGCTTCTGAAAGTGGGTCATAAAAAACTTTACTGTTTCTGCTAGAACACTGTTTTTTAGAATACTCCCTCTAGGAAACCAGCCACCATACTGTGAGCTGCTAAAGCTGCGTGAAAAAGCCATGAATAGGCACTATGGTTGACAGCCCCAGCTGAGCACCCAGCCAACACACACGTCAGTGAGCCACCTTGGGCATCCAACCTGGTCGAGTTTTCACATGACTGCAGCTTTTGTATGACGGCAACCACCTGTAAGACTTCAAGTGAGAACTGCCCAGCTGGGCACAGTCAACCTACAGAACTGTGAGAGATAATAATAAATGGGTGCTTTATGCCATCAAGTTCTGAGGTGGTTCATGACTTAACAATAGACCACTGAAACAAATGTCTTCCCCCACATATCAGTTTTGGTTGCATCTGGCTGTGAATAAGAGGACCTGAGCAATAATGACTTAAACAAAGGCCTTCCATGATCCTACATATCAAGGAGCCTGGGGGAGGCAGTTCCAGGGTTTGCTCAGAGGCTTGGAAATGTCCAGGACCCAGATGCTACTTTTCCACTCTGCCATCCTCCACCAGGTGGCTTTGTGTTGTTAAGATTGTCGTGCATTCCAGATGACCACAGTGCCGCACTGCCACATACAGTCAGGACAAGAGGGGCAAGGCAAAACGGATGTCTTCTCTTGATCTCTGAGGTTTTATTTGGAAATCGAATTTTTCCCAAGAACCCTCCAGCATGCTTGCATTTTTCCTTTATTGGTCAGAACTGGCCACTTGCCAACCCCTCTCCGGTCACTGGGAAAGGAGGCAAAGAATTAGCCAACCGGTTATGACTTACCTTTTGAGTCTGGGGGCTGGGCCTGCCTTCCCTGAGATCAAGGGGTCTCTGCCCACTGCCTGAATAAAGTGGGGTTCTGTTTTCGGGAAAGAGGGAGTAGAGTTGGATGTGCCACTGTGCCAGCCACGCCGTTACCTGAAGCCCCATCCTTAAGCGCCCTTCCTCCTGCGTCCCATCCCCACTAGCCCTTCCTTTCCTCTGCTGTGCGTCTTGGCACATGTACCTGGAATGCACACTCTGTACCTAGGATGCTCTCATCTCTCAACCACGATCTGAGATATATATCCTTCAGATCTCAGCTCAAGCATTACTTTCTCAGGGAGCTCTCCCCTCCCTGAGTTATAAGCTCTCTTAGGACTCTGCACTTCTTTTTTTTTCAGGACTCTGCACTTCTTGGTTTCACGTAATAAAACCTAAGTATGTAGTTGTGTATGTATGAATTAATGTCTGCCTTCTCCATTGACCAAAGATAGGAGCTGTGACAATATTTCCATCACTGTATTCACAAGTATCTAGTGCATACTCAATAAATAATTATAAAATATATGAGCACTGTGTTTTGCTCTCTCACCTTCACCCACATCTCCCTGTGCTGGTGTTGTATAAACACTGAGTCATTTAAAAATGTTATTTTGAATCCTAAATCCTGAAACACTTCAAAAGGGTGATCTTCGATTGTCCAAGCAATGATTGTCCAGCATTTTACTTAAACAAGAGCTTATTTTATGCTTGGTGAAATTATTAAGTTTCAGTTCAGGATACTACAAATAAACAATTTATAATGTTATAGAATCCTATTCATCTGTCAAGTTTTGGATAACTACGTTACACATTTTTTTTAAAAGTGCAGATTAACATAATTAGGAGAGCCCTCTTAAAGAAGGATAAATTAATTGTTCTAGAAACGAATGTATTTTATAGTATACCCAACCTGAGGGTCCTGGGGTGACGCTGTGACTAGGTTTCTTGGGGAACAGAATCTTAGTATTGGAGGAAGTTTTGAAAGGTAGATGATTTGGTATTGGAAAAATTTCTGTGCCAATATTCTACAGATAGATGTAAAAAAATAGTATTTCCATACTTTATTTTAAAGGAGAAACCCAGTTCTAAGTTATCGTTTGTGCTTATGAATACCCCTCCTATACATACCAGCTCTGTGACCTTGGGCAAGTTGTTTAATCTCTCTGTGCCCCAGTTTCCTCAATTGTGAAATGGCATGAGACCGTTGTGAGGATTAGGCGAATTAGTATATGCAAAGTGCTTAGAACTGTGTCTGGCTCCTGGTAAGTGCTGTGTACCTGGGGTTGTTACTCCAATGTCTAGCATAGTGGCAGGATCTCAACGCAGAGCCGCCAAAAGCATGGGTTTTCAAGGTTTGAATCCAGGCTCTACCACTTAACCAGCTCTAGGAACCTTGGTAAATCATTTATTCTCTCTAAACCTCTGTATTCCCATCTGTAATGGGGATATTACTATCTACCTCATGAAATACAGTTTAAATTAAATCAAGTTGTGGCTGCAAGTACCTGGTACACCATGCTGCTCTCACTTGATGCCTCAGCCGCCAAGAAGCCATCATCCCCGCATGGCAGCCCAGAGTGCCCGGGACTGCGGGGCATGAAGGGCATGCAGGAGCCGTCAAGTTCAAATTCAGTCATTTTTCAGAGGGAACAACTCAGGGGCGGAAGGACAGGGGATAAAGTGACTTGTTCAAAGTCACCTAGCTAGTTAGAGACAGAGACACGTTGTAAAAGAAAAACAGTTGTGCACCTCTCTGTTTTAGGATAACATTTTACTTTATTATATTTACATTGTGTTAATTTGTAATCCCCTTCTTTTCTAGGAGTTGCAAATACTTCCTGTGGTCCGGCCATTACCCATCAAGGTACAGAGAGGCAGGAATAAGTTAGTTGCATGAGCTGGGACCCCTTAACCCCTCACTGTCTTTTAGGAGACCTGTTATAGACAGGTTTTCTCTGCTTCTCTGAATAGGAGGAGTCGATGGATGGGAGCAGCTCTGGGAAACACTGTGGCAGAGGCCATCCTGGTTCTGAAGCCACTGAGAGGACCCAGGGCCAGGAGTCCTTGGTCCTTAGCAAACTCTATCTCTGTTCCCTATAATGAGCAAAATATAAACATTCTTTCCAATGACTATATTAGTTTTTAATTAAAATGTCTTCTCTTAATTGGTGATCTTTAATACTACTACTATGCACCTGTAGAGAATATCTTTATAAAGGGCTCAAAGGTCATATCAGATAAATATCTGGAATGTAGAAAATGATTCTAGTGGCCTACCTTCTCTTGAAGGTTCATCGAGCCAAATGGGGGAGCCCTGAATGGCCCCTGCGTGGTCCCTGAGTGAGCTGGCCGTGTCTGAACTGGAGGCAGCTCCAGGGCCCACTGCAGGGCAGTGCTTCTGCCAGGAGTGAGCGCTGGGCCCTGAAATGCATCTGGGCCACCAAGGAGACTCACCCCAGCAGCAGTTGAGGGATTTTCATCTCTCAGATGGACGGTTGCCCAGTGCGGTTGCCCCTGAATCAGGCACTGCAGCTAACCCAACGCCAGCCTGGAATCAGCCCAGATCTTCCCTGGGTTCTGCTGGTGAACTTTTCTCCACTTCCTGAGAAGAATAGAATTTTACCTGCTTAAAAGTGTTTTATTCTTTTCACTGCTTTATTCTTTCAAAGGAAACAAAATTTAATCAAAATCCTATTTCCAAAACAAAACAAAACAAATGTAATTCACTAGGGAAGGAAAAAAGAGTGAAGAGTTTACGTGAGTTCTGAGGAGTCCAATTTAATAGAGAAACTGCTTATAGGAAACTTGAAAAATGAATTTGAACTGCTAAAATGAATACACTCAAGAGAAAAAATGCTGTTGATAATGTTTGTTGTTCTCCTGTGTTGTGCTTTTGTACTAGGCAGTGGGAAGCATGCTGTTTAAAGGGAAGTCCCAGGCACACTGCAATTCTCAACTCTGCTGGTCATACAAACAGAACCGTGAACTTAAAGTCACCAGGGGCTTTGGGCTTTGGGCTTTGGGCTTGGACAAAAGGAAATGCTATTTTAGATGCAAACTATTATATATAGGATAAGCAATAAGGTCCTACTGTATAGCACAGGGAACTATATTTAATATCCTGTGATAAACCATAATGGAAAAGAATATGAAAAAGGATATGTATATATATAACTGAGTCACTTTTCTGTGTGGCAGAAACTAACACAACATTGTAAATCAACTATACTTCAATAAAATTAAAAAAAACATTTTTTTAAAGGAAATGCTATTTTGAAGGTGAATCTTCTGACCTTACAAGATCTGTGCTTCGTGTTGGGGAGAGCAAGGGGGTGCAGAGTGGTCTGGAGGATGGGTTAAGCCCCATACACCCTCTTCCTAGTTGTGTGCCTCGTTCCCTCATCTGTCAAGCAAGGATGATGGTGGAACTCATTTCCAAGGATGACCGTGGGGGAATAAACAAGACAGAACAAGACAGCACATGCTAAGTGCTCAGAACTGTGTCTAGCACGTAACCTACATTCACCTAGACCCTTAATACTATTGTGTGGGAAAAAAAATCCAGATGTTTTAAAATGAAACATTTCTACAAGAAACTTACATTTTTGTTTTTATTTTCCTTCCTGTCCTATGTTATTTCCAGCATAGTCATAGCAGTCTTCACTGTTGAGTACCTATCATATTTTAGACTTAGTGCTGGGAGCTTTTATGTCACTTATCTCCCTAACTCCTCATGACAATCTCAACAATAAATAACAGTAAAGAAGAACTCATTGTATAGGGTTTCAGACAAGAAAAGAGTTGTGAGCTTGTGTTGATCAGGAAAAAATTTCCTGGAATAGGAAGACTTAAGTTGGGCCGTTTAAGGAGGAGGAGGATGAACTGAGGGGTTGAGTAGGGAGTTGGGAATGAGGTTTTCAGGAGACAGGAACAGCATGGGCAAAGGCACAGAGGCAGGGGCGGGGCACTTTCCACCCAGCACAGTTAACGACCTCCCCCAGTGACAGGGAAAAAGAGAAGTCAGAGCTATTCAGATCCCACCAGGTGATCGTGGGATGCCCAAGTGTCCCCTCTTCCTGTTCCACTGGTTGAGATGGATGACTTGCATTTGTCATTCAGGAAGCATCTTTTCACATGCATTTAGCATTTCCATTTCAATGACTCACAATCATGTACAACCAATCCTTACTAGTTTTATACATTAGAGTCAAACATATACATTACATATATATTCATGTCTACACACTCCTGCATATATACATGCATTCGTGTGTTTGTATGTGCATGCATGTGTGTATGTATATGTATGCATGTATGTATTGATGCACTGCTTTGCACTACTATGAATACCCCCAGGGTAGTGAGATAAGCCAGTATAGGGAGGTTTGCTTTAGTATCTTTCTCTCTCCCTTCCTCACTTCTCCTTTCTTCTCTCTATTTTTCCATCTATTACATTTCTTTATTAGATGAAGACCCTGAAACAAAGTAATCATATCAATCTTCTTTATTAGATAGTCAAGGAGCCCCAGGCTCTGGGTCTAGCTTGGGTTCCAGGTGTGATGTGTTCATGGAATAAAAAAAAGATTTAAGTTTGATTCTTTTGGGAAGGCTGCAGGCCCATGTCTGGGAGCTGGAGTGGGGACAGAAGGCCACAGTCCCCAGAGCGGGGGAATGAGTGTAGCCCAGGCCCAGGTGAATGGGTCTGGTCTCCTGTCCTAGCTTTAACCTTCTCAGCACATTTAAAAGAATCCCTCTGCTTTCTTAGTTTTCTCATCTGTACCATGGAAATGGTAATTCCCTCTTGGATTATCATGAAGATAAAATGGTTTAATAAATATGAAGCACCTAGCACAGTAATAGACAGTAATAACTGGCAGTTATTGTAATCATTGGAGAAGTTCCAGTTTCAGTGGTGACAGAAGGGCAGGGACCCATTACCTGGAAGTTGGAGGATGTGTTCAGAGCCAATTTAGGGAGTTACTAGGTGACTTGCCAGGATCCCCAGCAGAGGTGGACCAGACATGCACACCTGTGGCTTCCTCTGGGTCATCTAGGTTGAAGAAAGCATTCATATGTACCCTGAACAAAAATATGATCAGAGAATAAGGCAAAAGGACTCTCTGTGTCATGTTTATATTTCACGCCCTTTCTTCCTCCCACCTCAATCAGCAAGGTTTAAAGGAAGGAGTCAGACAGTTGGCACAATTCATCTTGGCACAGTGAACAAGGGTAACCTATTGGTGACTGACCTCCCTTCTGTGCTTGCTGCTTATTTTCTTGGTGTCCTCAGGTGAGTCATTCCACCTTTCTTAACCTCAGTTTCCTGATCTGTAGATGAAGGGGTTTGACAGGGTGCTCGCTAAGATTGCTGATGTCACTGGAAACACGGAATAAACCAATCTATAGTAAGAATAGAGGAGAGTTTTATTTAAGCCAAACTGGGGACTATAGCCCAGAAGACAGCTTCTCAGATAGCTCTGAGGAAATGCTCCAGAGAAGCATGGTTTTCAGGACAGTTTGATATTTTGTCGGAACAGAACATCAAACCTGATGGGGGTACATTTCTTCAAGGTTTCAAGAAAGACAGATTGGCACATCCACAGCGAGTCAGTATGGCCTTAGCTCGTAGGAAGGAAGCCTTATCATCAAAGGCGCCCCAGGAAGGGAGGCATTTATCTCTGTCTTCCAGATGGACACTCTATACCCCTGGACAATGCACCCTTTTCTTTAATGGTTAAAGCAGATGTACAATGTATGTTTCATAGACCACAAGACGGGTTGTTCTAGTTAGCATAAAGTTCAAGCCAAATTATGTATAGGGCAACATAAAAGCCCATCATGAGCTGCCACGTTGGTCCAAGTGGTAGGGACTCAGAGAGGCGCTCAAAAAGGAGGTGGTGGAATCAGGGCAGCGCCAAGCGGAGGCCAAGGGAGGCTCTAAACTCCTTATAGTCCCTATTCTTCTCGTTTCTCATAATTACTTGATTTGAAAGTCAGCTTGTTCTCCATCTTGAGCAAAGTGCCCTCCAAATGCAGGGTCCAGACCCTCCTAGGTGGAGCCCCAAAATCTTTCCTTCTCCCAAATTCTGGACCGAGTTGTGTTCAATCAGATTTTTAAAATGAAATCCTATTGTGCTTTTTGTCTGCAACCTTGAGCTCTCAAACTGAGTTTGTTTGTTTTTTATGTCACAGACTGGAGGAAATTAATAACCACTCCTTCTTCATTCCAAACATTTGAGTGTTCGGGTGTGTGGCAATGCTAGTCCTGAGCCCAGAGCACATCTTATTTGTGTTGGAAATGGGGAAGGAGCCAAGGAAAGTAGGAATGTCCTGTGTCTTCTTGAAAATCTTGATTAAAATTAAGTGCCAGGTTTCTGGAGTCAAACATTCAGGATCCACAGGGAGTAGGACGAGTTTGACAACATGCCAATCCCCTTTGCTGGATTTCTTTGAGCTGGATTTCTCAATGGCAGGTTTGCACAATAGTGTTTAAGACGTTTGCAAGGCTACCCACTTAACACTGTGTTCCTTTTTATTTCCGTGATTAAATGTGGATTTAAATACTAAAGCTGCATTTCTGTGGAGAGTAAGTGGTTTTCCCAATGAGTTCTAAAACCTCTTAGAATTCCCAAGGGAATGAGCAGGTGGTTAGAAATTTACTAATATATCTAAAACACTTCCTCACTTCCTGTAAGGGAAATTAACAATGTAATCACCATAAAAATAACAACAGAACAATACTGTTCATGTCTTTGCTACCTGTGGTTATGTTTTTTTTTTTTTAATGAATAAGTTCTTTTTTAGAGCAGTTTTAGGTTCACAGCAAAACTGAGCAGAAAGCACAGAAATTTCCCATTTACTCCCTGTCCCTACAAGGCACAGTCTATTCCACTATCAATATCCACTATTAACGTCCCCGACCAGAGAGGTCTGTTTGTTGCAATTGATCAACCTACACTGATACATCATTATCACCCAAAGTCCATAGGCTATATTAGGGTTCACTTTTGATGTTATACATTCTACTGGCTTTGACAAACTTATAATGACAGGTATCTACAATTATAGTATGATACAGAAGTTTTACTGCCCTAAAAATCTTTTGTGCTCCAGCTATTCATCCCTTGTTCTCTTCTAACCTTTGGCAACCGCTAGTCTTTTCACTGTCCCCATAGTTTTTAGTATTTCCAGAATGTCATATACAGTAGTTGGAATCATATGGCTTGTAGCCTTTTCAGGTTGGCTCCTTTCACTTAGAGATATGCATTTAAGGTCCCTCCATGTCTTTTCATGGCTTCATAGCTCATTTTTTTAGTGCTGAATAGTATTCCATTGTGGATGTATCACAGTTTATTCATCCATTCTCCTACTTAAGGATGTCTTGGTTGCTTCCAAGTTTTGATAATTATGAATGAATAAAGCTGCTGTACACATTTATGTGCAGATTTCTGCATAGTCATACATTTTCAGTTCATTTGAGTAAATACCAAAAAGTGCTATTGTTGGATTTTTTGGTAAGAGTATGTTTACTATATACACATACATACACACATAAGCATACATAACTGAATACCTTGCTGCTAATATTATTTTGAACAAAAGAATAAGAAAAATATGTTTTTATTTCACCTTCAACTTATTCATTCTCTGATACTCTTTATTATGTAGATTTGAGTTTCTGACCTGTATTATTTTCCTTCTCCCTGAAGAACATCTTTTTTTATTTTATTTTATTTTTTAACATCTTTATTGGAGTATAATTGCTTTACAATGGTGTGTTAGTTTCTGCTTTCTAACAAAGTGAATCAGTTATACATATACATATGTTCCCATATTTCTTCCCTCTTGCGTCTCCCTCCCTCCCACCTTCCCTATCCCACCCCTCTAGATGGTCACAAAGCACCAAGCTGATCTCCCTGTGCTATGCGGCTGCTTCCCACTAGCTATCTATTTTACGTTTGGTAGTGTATATATGTCCACGTCACTCTCTCACTTTGTCCCAGCTTACCCTTCCCCCTCCCCATATCCTCAAGTCCATTCTCTAGTAGGTCTGTGTCTTTATTCCCATCTTGCCCCTAGGTTCTTCATGACTTTTTTTTTTTTTTCTTAGATTCCATATATATGTGTTAGCATACGGTATTTCTTTTTCTCTTTCTGACTTACTTCACTCTGTATGACAGACTCTAGGTCCATCCACCTCACTACAAATAACTCAATTTTGTTTCTTTTTATGGCTGAGTAATATTCTATTGTATATATGTGCCACATCTTCTTTATCCATTCATCTGTTGATGGACACTTAGGTTGCTTCCATGTCCTGGCTATTGTAAATAGAGCTGCAATGAGCATTTTGGTACATGACTCTTTTGGAATTCTAGTTTTCTCAGGATATATGCCCAGTAGTGAGATTGCTGGATCGTATGGTAGTTCTATTTTTAGTTTTTGAAGGAACCTCCATACTGTTCTCCATAGTGGCTGTATCAATTTACATTCCCACCAACAGTGCAAGAGTTTTCCCTTTTCTCCACAGCCTCTCCAGCATTTATTGTTTCTAGTCTGATCTTTAAAATGGGGAAGTAAGGGTCTGCCTTCTGCACAGATGACTGTGAGGTCCAAGCAAAATCATCAACATGAAAGCACAGGGAAGACTACACTCCAGAGCTCATACTTCCAAGCTCTGAAGGCTTGAGCAGTCCCCTCACCCACACACCTGTTTTCAGGAACTCAGCCACTCCCTTGCTCTTTTTTATTATGGTAAAATACATGTAACATAGTTTTTGCCATCTTAACCATTTTCAAGTGTACTGTTCAGTGACATTAAATAGATTCATATTGTTGTGCAACCATTCCCACCATCCATCTCCAGAATTCTTTTCATCTTGCAAAACTGAAAGTCTCTACCCATTAAACAATAACTCCTCATTCCTCCTTTCCCCCAGGCCCCCAGCATTCTACTGTCTGTTTCTATGAATTTGACTACCCCAGGCACTTCATATGAGTGGAGTCACACAGAATTTGTCTTTTTGTGACTGGCTTATTTCACTTAGCATCATGTCCTCAGTGTTCATCTATGTTGTAGCCTGTGGCAGCATTTCCTTCCTTTTTAAGGCTGAAAGATGTTCCATTGTATTCATACACCATATTTTGTTTATCCATTCATCTATCGATGGACACTTGGGTTGCTTTCATGTTTTAACTATTTTATTTGTGGTTACCTTGGGGATTACATTTAACATCCTCATGTTAAATCATTCTAATTTGAATTTATAACAGCTTAAATTCAATAACATAAAGCAACTCTGCTCCTTTTCAGCTCTGTCCCCACTCCTTTCAGTTACTGATGTCATGAAATTACATCTATACATTGTGTGTCCAAAAACATGAACTAATAATTTTTTTAAATGCATTTATCTCTTAACTTATGTAGAAAACAGAATGTGGAGTTACAAACCAAAGTTAGAATAATATTAGCATTTAGACTAATAACTTTTTATGTATTAGTTTCTTAAATCATGGAGGAAACAGAAAGTGGAGTTACAAACTGTTGTTAGAATAATACTAGCTTTTATAATTGCCCATATATTTACATTTCTTGAGGATTATTTCTTCATTCAGCTTTAAACTACTGTCTTGTGTCCTTCCATTTCAACTTGTAGGACTCCCTTTAGAATTTCTTGCAAGGCAGGTCTAGTGTCACAAACTACATTATTTTTTGTTTACCTGAAATGTCTTAATTACTTTCTCACTTTTGAAAGACAGTTTTGTTGGTTATAGGATTGTTAGCTGTTCATTTTTTTTTTTTCTTTTAGCACTTAGGAATGTATCAGCCCACTGTTTCTGGCCTCCAAAGTTTCTGATGAAAAAAATCTACTGATAATCTTAGTTAGGATCCTTTGTATGTGACAAGTTGCTTCATTCTTGCTGCTTTCAAGATTCTCTCTTTGTCTTTGTCTTTTGAAAGTTTAATTATAACGTGTCTTGGTGTGGATTTCTTTGAGCTCATCCTAGTTTGAGTTTGTTGAGCTCTTGGGATGTTTGTATTCATATCTTTCATCAAACTTGGTAAGTTTTCAGCCATTATTTCTTAAGATAATTTCTCTGTCTCTTTGTTTTCCTCCTAGGACTCCCAACTATGGGTATGTTGATCTGTTTGATAGTACCCCATAAGTCCCATAGGCATTTTTCACTTTTCTTCAGTCTTTTTCTGTTCATCAGCTTCAATAATTTCTTTTCTTCAAGTTCACAAGTTCCTTATTCTGCCTGCTTAAATCTGCCTTTGAATTACTTTAGTGATTTTTTTTTTGCCATTTGTTGTAATTTTCAGCTCTATGATTTCCTTTTGATTTTTTTTATGTTTTCTATCTCTTTATTGACATTTTCCATTTTGTTTGCACATTGTTTTCTTGGCTTTAACCACATCTTCCTTGAGTTCTTTGAACATCCTTAAGACAGTTATTTCAAAGACAGTTGTCTTTGTCTAGTAGATCCACCATCTGGTGGATCATATGGTATTTCTAAGTTTAACCTTTTGAGGAACTGCCAGACTTTTTCCTCCTTCTTAAAAATTGTGTTAAAATACACATAACGTAAAATTTACCTTCTTAACTACGTTTAAGTGTAATGGTATTAAATACTTTCACATTGCTATATAACCATCACCATCATCCCCTCCAACAAATCTTGCAAATCTGAAACTCTATTACCTATTAAATAATAACTCCCCTTTCTCCCTTCCCTCTAGCCCCTGGCAACCACTATCCTACTGTCTCGCTTTATGATTTTGACTACTCTAAGTACCTCATATAGGTGGAATCATATAATATTTGTTTTTCTGTGACTGGCTTATTTCACTTAGTATAATGTCTTTAGGGCTCATCCATGTTGTAGGATATTGCAGAATTTCCTTCCTTTTTAAGGCTGAAAAATCTTCCACTGTATGTATGTACCACATTTTGCTTACCTATTCATTGGTGATGGACATTTGGGTTGCTTCCATATTTTAGCTGTAGTGAATAATGCTTCTATGTACATGGGTGTGAAGATATTCCTTGAGACCCTGCTTTCATTTCATTTGGATATATACCCAAACATGGAATTGCTGGATCATATGCTAATTCAATTTTAATTTTTCAAGGAACCTCATGGTGTTTTCCACAGTGACTATACCATATTGCATTCCCACCAACACTGCACTGGGTTCCAATCTCTCCACTTCACCACCAACACATTGTTTTGTTGTTGTTGTTTTAGATTGTAGCCATCTAAATGGGTGTAGGGTCGTATCTCATTGCAGCTTTCATTTGCGTTTCCTGAAGGATTAGTGAAGTTGATCATCTTTTCATGTGCTTATTGGCCTTTTGTATAGCTTCTTTAGAGAAATATCTATTAAGGTCCTTTACCCATTTTTGAATCAGGTTGTTTGTTTTTGTTGTTGAGTTTTAGGAGTTCTCTGTGTATTCTGGATAATTATCCCTTATCAGACATATGATTTGCAAATATTTTATTTCAATCTGTGGGTTGCCTTCTTACTCTGTGAATAATGTCTTGACAAAAAATTTAAAATTTTCATGAAGTTCAATTTGTCTACTTTTACTTTTGTTGCCTGTGCCTTTGGTGTCATATCCAAGAAATCACTGGCAAATCTAAAGTTGTGAAGCTTTTGTTCCATGTTTTGTTTTTTTTTTCTCAGAGTTTTACTGTTTTAGGTCTTACATTAAATCTTTGATCGATTTGGAGCTAATTTTTATATACGGTGTTAAGTAAGGGTCCAACTTTCCAACTTTATTCTTTTGCATGTGGATATCCAGTTTTCCCAGTACCTTTTGTTGAAAAGACTGTCCTTTATTGAATGGTCTTGGCACCTTGTCAAAAATCATTTCACCATATAATAAAGAGCTTATTTCTGGCTCGTTATTCTATTCCTTTGATCTATATGTCTGTCTTCATGCCAATGTTGCACTTGTTGCACTGTTTTGATTATGATAGCTTTGTAGTAGGTTTTGAAATTAGGAAGTGTGAGTCCTCCAGTTTTGTTCTTTTTTTTTCAATATTGTTTCAGTTATTTGGGGTCCCTTGAAATTCTATATGAATTTTAGGATGGATTTTTCTATTTCTGAAAAAAATATCTTTGGAATTTTAATAAGGATTGCATTGAATCTGTAGATCGCTTTGCATAATACTGACATTTTAACAATATTAACTCTTCCAGTCCTTGAATGTGGAATGTGTTTCCACTTATTTTGTCATCTTTCATTTTTATCACCAATATTTTGTCATTTTCATTGTATAAGTCTTCCATTTCCTTGGTTAAGGTTAAGATAATTCCTAAGTATCAATATTTAATTCTTTTTGATGTTATTGTAAATTGAATTGTCTTTGTAATTTCCTTTTCAGGTTGTTCATTATTTGTGTACTGAAATGCAAGTAATTTTGTGTGTTGATTTTGTATCACTTGGTTGAATTCATTTATTAGTTCTAACATATTTTTTTGGAGTTGTCAGGATTTTCTAGATATAAGATTGTATCATCTGCAAACAGAGATAATTTTACTTTTTCCCTTCCAATTTGGATGTCTTTTTTTTCTTTTTCTTGCCTAATTGTTCTGGCTAGAACTTCCAGTATTATGTTGAATAGAAGTAGTGAAAGTGGGCATCCTTGTCTTGTTTCTGATCTTAGAGAAAAAGCTTTCCATCTTTCATCACATGTTTACTATGGGTTTTTCATATATGGCTTTTATTATGTGGAAGTAGTTTCCTTCTATTCTTATTTTGTTGACGGTTTTTATCGTAAAAAGATGTTCAATTTTTTTCAAATAATTTTTCTGCATCAATTTAGATGATCATGTGGTTTTTTCCCTTCATTTTCTTGATGTGGCATATTACATTCATTGATTTTCATATTTTGAACCATCCTTGCATTCCGGGAATAAATCTTGCTCTGTCAAGGTGCGTAATCCTTTTAACATGCTGCTGAATTTTGTTTGGTAGTACTTTGTTGAGGATTTTTGCATCAAGTTTCATAAGAGATATTGGTCTGTAGTTTTCTTGTAGTATCTTTGTCTGGCTTTGGTGTCAGGGTTATGCTGGCTTCATAGAATGAGTTAGGAACTGTTCCTTCCTCTTTAATATTTTGAAAAATTTGAGAAGGATTGGTATTAGTGCATTTTAAAATGTTTGGTAGAATTCACAGTGAAGCCAACAGATCCAGGGTTTTTATTTTTGGGGACATTTTTGATTACTGATTCAATTTCCTTACCAGTTACAGGTCTATTCTCTTTCTATTTCTTTGTGATTTAGTCTTGGTGGGTTTTGTGTTTCTAGGAATTTGTCCACTTAATTTAAGTTATTCAATTTTTTTGAGTACAAAGATTCACAGTACTTTCCTTTTTATTTCTGTGGAATTGATAGTAATGCCCCCACTTTCACTTCTGGTGTTAGTAATTTGAGTTTTCTCTCTTTTTTTTCCTTGGTCCATCTAGCTAAAGTATTGCCAATTTTGTTCCTCTTTTGAAAGAAACACTTTTTGATTTTATTGATTTTCTTTATTGTTTATGTATACTGTATTTCATTTATCTCTGGCTTAATCTTTATTTCCTTCCTTCTGCTAGATTGGTTTCAGTTTGTTCTTCTTTTTAAGTTCCTAAAGTTGTAAAGTTAGGTTGTTGATATGAGATCTTTCTTGTTTTTTAAATGTAAGCTGTTATAGCTATAAATTTCCTCCTTAACACCACTTTCATTGAGAGCCATAAGTTTTGGTATGTTTTTGTTTTCATTCATCTCTATTTTTGAATTTCCCTAGTGATTTCTTCTTTTACCCATTTGTTGTTTAAAAGTGTGTTGTTTAATTTCCACCGTTTTGTGAATTTTCCAGTTTTCTTTGTGTTATTGATTTCTAAATCTATCCCACTGTATTTGTCTCTTAAAATATACAGAAAACAAAAAGTATAGTTACAAACCATTGTCACAGTAATACAAGCTTTTATATTTGTCCATGTATCTATCTTTTTTTTTTTTTTTTTTATTGATTAATTGATTGATTGATTGATTGCTATGTTGGGTCTTCGTTTCTGTGCTAGGGCTTTCTCTAGTTGTGGCAAGTGGGGGCCACTCTTCATCACGGTGCGCGGGCCTCTCACCATCGCGGCCCCTCTTGTTGCGGAGCGCAGGCTCCAGACACGCAGGCTCAGTAATTGTGGCTCACGGGCCCAGCCGCTCTGCGGCATGTGGGATCTTCCCAGACCAGGGCTCGAACCCGTGTCCCCTGCATTAGCAGGCAGATTCTCAACCACTGCGCCACCAGGGAAGCCCATATGTATCTATCTTTATTAAGATCTTTATTTCTCCACACACCTTTGAGTTACCATCTTTGTCCTTTCATTTCACTTCATAGGACTTTAATGATCATTTCTTGCAGGGAAGGTCTGGTGGTCAGAAACTCCCTTAACATTTGTTTCTCTGGGAATGTCTTGATTTTCCTCTCACTTATGAATAACAGTTTGCCAGATATAGTATTCTTGCTTGAGAGTTTTTTTTCCTTTTAGCACTTTGAATAAATCAGCTCACTGTCTTCTGGCCTCCAAAGTTTCTGATGAGAAATCTGCTTATAATCTTAGTGAGGATCACTTGTAAGTGATGATTAATTTCTCTTTTGCTGCTTCCAAGATTGCTCTTTATCTTTAACTCTCGAAAGTTTGATTCTAATGTGTCTTGGTGTGGGTTTTTTGTGATCATCTCAGTTGGAGTTTATCGAGTTTCTTGTATGTTTATTTTCATGTCTTTCTTCAAATTTGAGAAGTTTCCAGTCATCATTTCTTCGAGTATCCTCTCTGCCCATTTATCTTTCTTCTACTTCTTCTAGGACTCCCATGATGCATATGTTAGTTCTTTTGATGGTGTCCCTATTTCTCTTAGGCTATGTTCACTTTTCTTCATTCTTTTTTTTCTTTTTGTTCCTCAACCTTGATAATTTCCATTGTCCTGTATTTAAGTTTATGGATTCTTTCTTCTGCCTGCTCAAAACTGTCTTTGAATCCTTCTAGTAAATTTTTAAATTTCAGTTTTTGTAATTTTCAGCTCCAGAATTTCATTTTGATTTCTTTTAAGGTTTTCTATCTCTTTATCGATATTTCCATTTTGTTCATACATCGTTTTCTTGATTTTTTCCACATCTTCCTTTAATTCTTCAAGCATCTTTAAGACTGTTATTCTGGGCTTCCCTGGTGGCGCAGTGGTTGAGAATCTGCCTGCTAATGCAGGGGACACGGGTTCGAGCCCTGGTCTGGGAAGATCCCACATGCCACGGAGCAGCTGGGCCCGTGAGCCACAACTACTGAGCCTGCGCGTCTGGAGCCTGTGCCCCGCAACGGGAGGGGCCGCGATAGTGAAAGGCCCGCGCACCGCGATGAAGAGCGGTCCCCACACCGCGATGAAGAGTGGCCCCCACTTGCCGCAACTAGAGAAAGCCCTCGCACGAACCGAAGACCCAACACAGCCAAAAATAAATAAATAAATAAATAAAGTAGCTATAAAATTAAAAAAAAAAAAAAAAAAAAGACTGTTATTCTGAGGACTTTGTCTAATGTGTCTTATGTTAAGTCTTTTTCAGGGACAAATTTTGTTGAATTATTATTTTCTTTTGGATGAGGCATACTTTCTTTATTGTGTGTAATATTTTATTTATTTATTTATTTTTATTTATTTATTTATTTCAGCTGTGCTGGGTCTTAGCTATGGCATGTGGGATCTTTAGTTGTGGCATGCGGGATCTTTTTTTTTAATATCCATTTATTTTTTTAAATTAATTAACTAATTAATTTATTTTTGGTTGCATTGGGTCTTCATTGCTGTGCGCGGGCTTTCTCTAGGTGCGGCGAGTGGGGGCTACTCTTTGTTGCGGTGTGCGGGATTCTCACTGTGGTGGCTTCTCTTGTTGCGGAGCACGGGCTCTAGGCACGCGGGCTTCAGTAGTTGTGGCACATGGGCTTAGTTGCTCCACGGCATGTGGGATCTTACCGTGCCAGGGCTCGAACCCGTGTGCTCTGCATTGTCAGGTGGATTCTTAACCACTGCGCCACCAGGGAAGTCCGGCATGCACGATCTTCTGGTTGCATCATGCAGACTTCCTAGTTGTGGCATGTGGACTTCTCTTACTTGTGGCATGCATGTGGGATCTAGTTCCCTGACCAGGGTTTGAACCCAGGCCCTTTGCATTGGGAGCGTGGAATCTTACCCAATGGACCACCAGGGAAGTCCCTGGGCCATACTTTCTTGTTTCTTTGTATGCCTTGTGGTTTTTCTGAACACTGGACACTTGAATTTAATAATTCAGTAACTCTGGAAATCAGGGTTTCTAGCCTTCCCCAGGGCTTGTTATTTTTTGTCATTGTTTTTGTCTATTGGTTTTGTTTTTGTTGACTATTGCAGCCTCTCTGTGCTGAGCATCAGCCTGTGATATAAACTTAATGTCTTCTTCTGTCTTTTCTGATACTTTAGGCATGCCCAGCAACTTTCTAAATTTTTCCTGTATGTGCGCTTGTTTTTGGATGTCCTAGTCTTTAATGTCTGGCTTCTGAATGAGGAAAAGCAAAACATGTAGTGAGATAAAATGGCACCAGCCCTTGACATTTCCTGGAAATCACATTAGCCAAAATAGGAGGGGCTTGCAACAGTGGGCAAAGGTGCAGCAACAATGATTGCATGCCTCTTCATCTGTGCCTCTGTGACCAGAAGCAGCAATCAACAATTAGAGCACACTAATTACAATAGCCAGGACATGGAAGCAACCTAAGTGTCCATCAACGGATGAGTGGATAAAGAAGACGTGGCACATATATACAGTGGAATATTACTCAGCCATAAAAAGAAATGAAATTGAGTTATTTGTAGTGAGGTGGATGGACCTAGAGACTGTCATACAGAGTGAAGTAAGTCAGAAAGAGAAATACAAATACTGTATGCTAACACATATATATGGAATCTAAAAAAAAAAAAAAACTGGTTCTGAAGAACCTAGGGGCAGGACAGGAATAAAGACACAGACATAGAGAATGGACCTGAGGACACGGGGAGGGGGAAGGGTAAGCTGGGACAAAGTGAGAGAGTGACATGGACATATATACACTACCAACCGTAAAATAGATAGCTAGTGGGAAACAGCTTCATAGAACAGGGAGATCAGCTCGGTGTTTTGTGTCCACCTAGAGGGGTGGGATAGGGAGGGTGGGAGGGAGATGCAAGAGGGAGGAGATATGGGGATATATGTATATGTATGGCTGATTCACTTTGTTATACAGCAGAAGCTAACACACCATTGTAAGGCAATTATACTTCAATAAAGATGTTAAAAAAATACATTACCAAAAAACCCCCAAAAACAATTAGAGCACAGACCCCCCATATTTGGAGGATAGACTCCTTTTTCCTCATCCCATCTCCTACAAGCTCTGTTCAGGTTGCGCATAGAACACGTGCACAGCTGCCTGCCACATGGCTGTAGTTGGGGGATGGGTAGCTGCTACTGTGGTAAGAGCTGAAATTGCCCCAAATTGACTGCAATTTACCATCCAAGACTTCCCTGGAAGTTGCAAGCCTTCAATAGGCTCCAGATTTCCCACATAGTTACACCAGACAGATTCTGTCAGTGCAATTTTTGTCTAGATGGAGAGACAGATTCCTGGCACATCCTACTCCACAGGTTCTGTGAATTCCCTCCTGACAGACTTTATTCTCTAACAATTGCACCATTGCATATTCCCACCAGCGTTGTATGAGGGTTCCAATTTCTTCACATCCTTGCCAAAACTTTTTATTATCGCTCTCAAAAAATGTCTTTTGATCAATGACCAAGTGACCGGGAGGGACTAGAAAAACAGAAAAGAACTGTTGAGAAGAAAAGGGATTGAGTGAAAATCCTGAAATAAGTGAGCAGGGGGGATGGGGAGAAGTGGTGGGGACTGGGTAGGAAAAGGCTGGAGGAAACAAGGGTATGAACAGGGGCAAATATGAAGTCAGGGGAAAGACAGAAGCAAATGTGTGGGCTGGGAAAAGGCCACAAAAGTGGTAACAATTAGACAGATGTGAGTGTCTGGGGTACCTGCTGGATGTTGGGGGACTATGACAGAGGCCAAGGCTGTAGCTGAGTTTGGCTGTAGCTGCACTGACAATGGTTTGGGACTTTATTAAGGAAACTCAAGCCTGCCTGGTGTTCAGTGGCCCCTTGGAAAATACCACTTTGCAGGACAAGATTTTTGGCCATTTGTGCTGTAACAATTCTTTTTCATTTCAGAAAAGATAGATATGCCAAGCTGTCACTTGAGAATACCATGAGGCGGGACCATTGTCTTCCCAAAAGGCCATTTACCTAAGTTACAAGAGAGGGAATAAAAGCATGAGAGACCTGGTGAAGTCTGTGTGTCTGTTCTTTGCCAAGGGAACTTTTATATGCTTCCTACTTGGTGATATTTCTCTTAAAGGTGGCCCACTTCCCTGAGTCCCAAATGAGAAAGAAGGAGTTAGAATCAGATAACATTACTGTCAGTCATCTCAGACATGAGTGAGTGAGGCAGGGGTCTGACCTCCATGTCATGTTTATGGAGTTGTGTGTACACAAGTCTGTCTCTTTTTCTGCCTGTCTCAGGAAGGGTAGGTGATGGCTTTTTCCATAAACCATTCAAGGAAGGAAATATCACCCACAGAATATCTGATTATTACTAATGTTGAGTAGAAAATTAAAGAAAGTTTGTTGAAAAATTCTTCTGGCCGTACCTGTCCCTTGCTGTACTTCATCTTTCACTTGCTACCTTACCACGAGAATTAAACCTCTATTACATATAGTCAGTTCACCTCAAACCTTCTGGTGCAGTTGGGCCATAGCAGAAGGCTCTGGGAGACCTTAGCACCTTAGCTGTGGAACTGGCCCTCCTGTAGATTGATGATAGTTGTATAAAATATGGTAAGTGCACAGGTTAATATGTTTCTCCTTTCTCCTTTTCCTTTCTTGTATTTAGTAATCTTTTAGTGCAGTCAAAATGTAGGATACTTGGACAAGGCTAAAGGGAAAGCCCAAATGAGAATTTTCCATTCTCAAGTGGCCAATTATGAGATTGGTTCATTGAACCACAAATGAGCCAAATGGGGAATGATTCCTAGCTCACCCACAACTGTAGGGAAATTTTTTTTTTAATTTAATTTTATTTTTTATACAGCAGCTTCTTATTAGTTATCTATTTTATACATATTAGTGTATAAATGTCAATCCCAATCTCCCAATTCATCCCACCACCACCACCACCCCTTCCCTGCTTTCCCACCTCGGTGTCCATACGTTTGTTCTCTACATCTGTGTCTCTATTTCTGCCTTGCAAACTGGTTAATCTGTAGCATTTTTCTAGATTCCACATATATGTGTTAATATACAATATTTGTTTTTCTCTTTCTGACTTACTTCACTCTGTATGACAGACTCTAGGTGCATCCACCTCTCTACAAATGACCCAATTTCTTTCCTTTTTATGGCTGAGTAATATTCCATTGTATATATGTACCACTTCTTCTTTATCCATTCGTCTGTCGATGGGCATTTAGGTTGTTTCCATGTCCTGGCTATTGTAAATAGTGCTGCAGTGAACATTGGAGTACATGACTCTTTTTGAATTATGGTTTTCTCAGGGTATATGCCCAGTAGTGGGATTGCTGGATCGTATGGTAGTTCTATTTTTAGTTTTTGAAGGAACCTCCATACTGTTCTCCATAGTGGCTGTATCAATTTACATTCCCACCAGCAGTGCAAGAGGGTTCCCTTTTCTCCACACCCTCTCCAGCATTTGCTGTTTGCAGATAGGAAAAAATTCTTTTAAAGAATTTAGAGAAGCACCAGGACAAAACACACACTATCAACTAAAAAGTCTTTGAGGAATCCTGTGCTTCTTGCCTACAGCTTCATTTGCATTGTTTATTTTAATTTATATTATTTAAAAATTTTACATATAGTAAGTCGGCTTTCTTTTGTTTACAGTTGTATATGAGTTTGAACATGTGTATAGAGTACTGTATAAATGGAATCATAGAGTATATAATTTTTTGAGGTTGGATTTTTGCGCTCAGTGTAATGTCCTTAAGTTTTATCAAAGTTGTGTATTGTAATAGTTTAGGTTTTTTTTATTGTTCAGTAATATTCCATTGTATGGATGTATGAGAATTTACTGAATAACCTATTAAAAGACATTTCTCTAGTTGGCAGCTTTTGATGATTTATAAAGAGTGCTGTTATAGAGATTTGTGTATAGATTTTCTGTCAACATGTTTTTATTTATCAAGAGTGAATACACAGGATTAGGATTTTTGGGTCATATAGTGTTTGTATATTTAACTTCTTGAACTTACCAAGCTCTTTTCCACAGTGGTTGTATCATTTTGCATTCTTACTAACAATGTATGAGAATTCAAGTTACCCTGTGTTCTTGCCAGACATGGCATTGACATTTTAAAAAATTTAAGCTATTCTAATAGGTGTGAAACTATAACTCATTATGATTTTAATTTGCATTTCCCAAATAGATAATGGCTAATATACTGAGCATCTTCTGATGAGCCAACAATACATCTTCTTTGGTGAAATGTCTGTTCAAATGTTTTGCCATTTAAAAAAGTTGGTTTGTTTTATTACTGTTGAGATTTGGGAATTAAAAAATATATATATATATTCTGGATATAAGTTCTTTGCCAGATAAGTGTTTTGTTAATGTTTTCTCCCAGTCTATACCTTGTTTCTTCATTCTCTTAATAATATATTTTACAGAGCAAGAGTTTTTAATTTTGATGAAGTTCAATTTATTATTTTTTTTCTTTTAAAACATGCCAAGAACACTTTGCCCAACCAAGGTAATTAAGATTGTCTCCTATGTTTTCTTCTAAAAGTTTTATAGTTTTACATTTTACACTTAGATCTGTGATACACTTTTGAGTTACTATTTGTATAAGGTTTGAAGTTTAGTTTGAGGTTTTTTTTTCTTTTGCATACAAGTAACTAATTGTTCTGGCACCATTTATTTATGAAGATTTATTTCTTCATTAAAGATTTGATAGTATTTTCCAGTGAAACTATTGGGACCTATAGTCTTTTGTGAAGGGGTATTTTTAAATTATGAGTTTAATTTCCTTGTTAGATATAGTACTCTTTGGCTTGTCTAGTCTTTCTTGGGTGAGCTTTAGTATAGTTTATGGATTTCAAGGAAATTGTCTATTTTATCTAAGTCTAATTTACGTGCCTAGAATTGTTATATTGCTCTCTTATAATCCTTTTTTTTTTTTTTTTTTATAATTCAATTTGTTGAGTAAAATCAGTGTACTGGATACAGTTTCTTTACATGAAAATGCCATGGTGTTTTTTTTTTTTTTTTTTTAGAAATTCACGTTCTTTTATTTATTTATTTATTTATTTATGACTGTGTTGAGTCTTCGTTTCCCTGCGAGGGCTTTCTCTAATTGTGGCAAGTGGGGACCACTCTTCATCGCGGTGTGCGGGCCTCTCACCATTGCGGCCTCTCTTTTTGCGGAGCACAGGCTCCAGACGCGCAGGCTCAGTAGTTGTGGCTCACGGGCCCAGTTGCTCCGTGGCATGTGGGATCTTCCCAGACCAGGGCTCGAACCCGTGTCCCCTGCATTGGCAGGCAGATTCTCAACCACTGCGCCACCAGGGAAGCCCTATAATCCTTTTAATATCTGTGAGGTCTGGGGTGATATCTTTTTTTTTTCACTCCTGTTATTGATAATTTGTGTCTTCTCTTTCTTTTTTGTTGTTATTCTGGCTAGAGGTTTATCAAAGTTATTAATTTTTTAAAAAGAATCAGTTTTAGGTTTTATTCATTTTCATTACTGTTTTTCTGTCTTCAGTTTCACTGACCTCTGTTCTTATTTGTACTAATTCTTTTTTTTCCACTAGTTTTGCATTTTTTCCTTCTTTTTCTAGTTTTTAAGTTGGAAATTTAAGATTACTGAGTTGAATTTTTTCTTCTTTTCTAAATAAACAGTTAAATCTATAAATTTCTCTCTAGTGCTTTAGCTACACTACATTCCACAAATTTTGATGAGCTATATTTTCATTTTCATTCAGTTCAAAATATTTTCTAATTTCCCTTGAAACTTTCTCTTTGCAAGTAGATTATTTAAAAGTGTGTTTTTTGTTTCTAAATATTTGGAGAATTTTCAGTTATCTTTTTATAATTGATTTCTAGATAGTTTAATTATGGTCAGAGAACACATTCTGTCTGATTGTTGAGGTTTGTTTTATGACCTAGGATATGATCTCTCTTGATGAAAATTCTGCTCCTGTTGGATGAAGTGTTCTATAAATATTAGATCAAGTTGTTAGATGATGTTGTTCAGTTCTTCTATATTCATGCTGATTTACTCTCTGATTGTATTGATTACTAAGAACGGAATACTGAAGTCTTCAACGGTAACTGTAGATCTGCCCATTCTTTCAGTTTTTGATTCATGCGGTTTGAATCTCTGTTGTTTGATGCATACACATTAGGACTGTTATATATTCTTTGTTATTTGACACTTTTGTCCTTGTTTAATGTTCCTCTTTATTCATGCTGTTTTTCCTTGCTCAGAAATCTACTTTGTCTGATATTAGTGTAACCACTCCTGCTTTCACCAGTGTTTGCATGGTTTATCCTTTTTTCAACCTTTCCCATTTAACCTGTGTGTATCATTTATTTAAACTGCATTTCTTCCAAGCAGCATACAGTCAGTTCTAAATCCATTCCAACAATCTCTGTCTTTTAATTTGTGTGTTTATACCATTAACATATAACATAATATTGATATGTGTGCATTTAGGTCTACTCTCCTATTACTTGTTTTCTGTTTATTCCCTCTGTTTTCTGTTCCTGGTTACTCTTTCTTGACTTCTTTTGAAGTATTTGAATTGTTTTTAGGTTTCCATTTAAAATTATCTATTGAATTTTAAAAATAATATTTTTGTAATTTTCTATTGATTGCTCTAGGTATTAAAATATACATATTTAACATTTCTTATTATACTAAGAATTTTACATTTTACCACTTCAAGTTGAATATAGAAACTTTACCACAACATAAGTCCATTAACTTTCCCCCATTTATGTTGTAGACATATATTCAAAATCCTATAAGACAATGTTATAATTTCTGATTTTAGTCGTCGCACATATTTAAAAGAACTTAAGCAGAGAAAATTTTAAAATATTTAAATAGATACTATTTCTTTTTCTCTTTTCTTATTCCTGAAATTCTATATTTTCTTTGGGTGTTATTTCACAAGAACTTCTTTCAGCATTTCTTTTACAGTGGGTTTGCTGGTGACAAATTCTCTTAATTTTCCTTCATCTGAGAATATCTTTTTATTGCCTTCATTCCTGAATAATATTTTACATGCACATGGATATTTTTCTCCTAGCATAACATGTGTTCCACTGTCTTCTGACCATTATGTTCTTTTTGTTTTTTAAACATCTTTATTGGAGTATAATTGCTTTACAATGGTGTGTTAGTTTCTGCTTTATAACAAAGTGAATCAGCTATACATATACATATATCTTCATATCTCCTCCCACTTGCGCCTACCTCCCACTTGCGTCTACCTCCCACCCTCCCTATCCTACTCCTCTAGGTGGTCACAAAGCACTGAGCTGATCTCCCTGTGCTATGTGGCTGCTTCCCACTAGCTATGTATTTTACATTTGGTAGTATTTATAAGTCCATGCCACTCTCTCACTTCATCTTAGCTTACCCTTCCCCCTCCCTGTGTCCTCAAGTCCATTCTCTACGTCTGCGTCTTTATTCCTGTCCTGCCCCTAGGTTCCTCAGAACCTTTTTTTTTTTTTTTTAGATTCCATATATATGTGTTAGCATACGGTATTTGTTTTTCTCTTTCTGACTTACTTCACTCTGTATGACAGACTCTAGGTCCATCCACCTCTCTACAAATAACTCAATTTCATTTCTTTTTATGGCTGAGTAATATTCCATTGTATATATGTGCCACATCTTCTTTATCTATTCATCTGTTGATGGACACTTAGGTTGCTTCCATGTCCTGGCTATTGTAAAGAGCTGCAATGAACATTGTGGTACATAACTCTTTTTGAATTATGCCACCATGGTTTTTGATGAGAAACATGTCATCATTCAAATCACTGTTTCTCTCTGTGTTATGCATTATTTTTCTCTGTTTTTTTTTTTTTAGCAGTTTGCTCATGATGTATCTGAGTAAGGATTTATTTGGATTCACTGAGTTTCTTTAATGTGGAAGTTTATGTCTTTTGCCAATGTTGGGAAGTTTTTAGTCATGATTTCTTAAAATATTTTTTCTGCACACATTCTCTTCTCTTCTAGGACTGCAGTGACACAAATTTTAAACCCTTTGATGTTGTCTAATAAGTCTGAGGCTCTGTTCCTTTTTTGTTTTCCAATCTATTTTTCTCTCTGTGGTTCAGTGCATTTCATTCCACTATATTCAATTTTCTATTGCTGCATAACAAATGGCCTTAAACTTAGTGGCTAAAATAGCACATACATTTATTATCTCAGAGGTTATGTGGGTCAGGAGAGTCCAGATAAAATTTAGATGAGTCTTCTGCTTAGTGTCTCATATGGCTGCAATCAAAGTGTTGGTCAGGCTGTATTCTCATCTGGAGGCTTAACTGGAGAAGCATTTACTTCTGGTTCATTCATGTTGCTGGCAGAATGTATTTTCTTGCAGCTATATGACTTTTGCTGGCTATCAGCTGGAGGCTCTCTCAGACCTTATAGGCCATCTGCTTTTGTCATGTGAGCTTCTCCGGCATGGATACTTACTTCATCATGCTCTGAAGGAGAATCTATGCTAGCAAGATAGAATTTTATATAAGGCAATATAGTCACAGGTGTAACATGCTATCACTTTTGACATATTCTATAGGCTACAAGCAGGTCACATGGCCCACCCACCTTCAGCAGAATGGAATTATACAAGGGCATGATAGCAGGCACAGGATAGAAGCTTTAGACATTGTGATTCAAAATGAGATAAAATGGAAGGTAAAAAAGTAGTCACTTTACCATACACGTTCTGAACTCTAGCCAGGTAAATATTGGGGGTTCCTCAATTAGGTTTCAAGGTCTAGAAATAACTCTCCTTGGCCCTTGACTTCACCTCTTGATCTTGATTCTCCCCCACAAGTCACCCTTCTTTATTGTTAAAGGTAGATCAGAAAGAAAAGGCTTCTCTTGGAATTCATTCTCTCTACACCTTGTGTGCAATTTCAGGTTTCAAGCTGACTTTGAATTCAGGTCGGGAGATACCAAAGGGGGTGAAAATATCTAAGAACCTCACTGCTGGATTGTTCTTACTTGGATTCTGGTTTGTTTCTTCAATCTACCTTTTACCATTTACATTTCAGAGTCCTCAGATAGCTGTTCCATTTATTCTGCCCTAGGATTTTATTTGCCTTCAATAAGATGGAGCATGCTTGTTCCATCTTTACCAGAACTGGAAACTTCCAGTGTTTACTTAAAAAAAATTAATAGACAGAATAGATAATAAATTTACAAGTTACAAGAGAGCATACAGTGAAAAATCTCCCTTATTCTGCTGTTTCCCACTTAATCAATCCCATTCCCTGCTGGCAAGCAATATTATTAATTTATAACATATTTGTTCAAAGAAAATTTATGCATACATTCAGGGAAGATACAAATACTCATATATACTTCTATACTCTCCTTTTCACAAAAGATAGCATACTGTGTATTCTGTTATATGTTTTGCTTTTTTCACTTAAGAGTATAGTGGCAATCAATCTATCAATACATGATCATTTCCTTGATATGTCCACTTAGTATTCCATTGAGTCAAAGTATGAAAATTGATTTAACCATTTACCGTCCTTAAACAAAAGCCATGGATAATAATGTTATCCGTACATTCTTGCAAACATTTGAGGGTTTATTTGTAGTATAAATTCTTATATGTGGAATAGCTGAGTGAAAGAGTATGTGAATTTGTAATTGTTACAGATAGCATCTATCATCTCATATAGCTAAAAATGGTTTTTTTTTTCCCATGTGATGAGAGCTCTTTAGCTTTACTCTCTTAAAAACTTTCAAATATACCATACAGCCATGTAAACGATACTCATCATGTTCCATATTATATCTCCAGTGTAACCACATGCTTTTTTGACGTATATTCTTTACTGGGTATAGAATTGTAAGTTGGCAGTTATTTTCATTAAGCACTTAAAAAATGTTGTTCTTTTATTGACCAAATAATGAGAGAGATACTCCCATAATTTTTCTGAAAAATGTTATTGTTTTCTGTTTGAAAGCAAAATGATTCTTTTCTCCCTCTTTGTCACTGATTATCGGCAATTTTAGTAAGATAAACTTAGATTTGGCTTATTTTTTGTTTGTCAGATTTGAGGTTTGTAGAGCTTTCTGAATTTGTCACTTGATATTAATTTTGGAAAATTCTTGGTCAGTACCTATTCTAATACTACTTTTGTCCAATTCTCCCTCTTCATTATTCTTGTACTATAAATATTTTTGTTATACATTTTCACTGCTTTTCATGTACAGTCTTCAAACTTTCTGTATTTTCCTTCTCCCTTCCCATAATTTTTCTATTGAAAAAAATTTTATTGACCCATTTTCCTGTTCACTAATATCCCATCTGTTGAATCTCTGTTTCAAGTTACATGTTTTGTGTTCTAGAATTACCATTTTTTGTAGCCATGAGAATGCACCTCTTACCTCCCAAAGTAGGGACTATATTTAATTGACCATTGGTCTCAGCAGCTGCATTCTAAATTCATCACAGTGCTTGTACTGGGGCTGTGATTCCCACAGGCTGATCCCAGACAGTGAGCTTTGTAGGAATACCAAGGTCAGGATGGTCCTGAGAGATGGAGGACTCATTTGCCAGGAGAGTTTGCCTTAAGGTGTCCCCGACATCCTTGCCAGGCATACCTTAGAACTGCACTTCAGTATAAGGTCCTTCCACACATGTTCCTTCCTTCTCTCTTTCCTTCTCCTGGGGTCATATCTGGGTTCGCCCAGGGTCCCTCTCCATTTCCTCTCTGTTATGGTGGGTAGCTTGGATTTGGTTTAATTAGGTATGGTAAGATGACAGATATGGACTGATGACTGCCCTGAAGGAGGAGTTTATTACTTAAAATTCCCAAGGGGAGGGAGCATACTGTGCCCTGCAGGGCCACATGGGGAAGCACCAGGGTCAGTCAGGAGGGAGAAGGAGAGGCGAAAGCATGAGCCAGAGAATTTATTGTGGTTTCATGGGGAGGAAAGTTAAGACAGGCTAAGCATCTGAGCAGGTCTAAGATTGGATAGTTTGAATGATTTTGGTGGACTCTGGGCTATAAAAGTCATCCCTAGTTGTCTGGTACCTGGCACAGAGGTGATGCAGGGCAGGAGGAGTACTGGCTTGGTGTGTGTGAGAATTAGATAAAGGAGGTGGTTGGGAGTATAGGCTCTGGATTAGTTGGTTTGCATATCAGAGGCATGCTTTCAGGCAAGTTGTTTGCTATCTCTAGGAGTTAGCTAACCCTGCAAGGGTCAATCTCTCTCTGGGTCCATAAGGCCTCAAGATATCAAAGCATCATAAAATATAGAAAATAACAAACATGATTAATACACTCTTACAAGTGTTTCTCCTAATAAATATCTTGCACATTGAATCTTGTCTTGGCTTCTGTTTTTTCGTAGGTCCCAATAACACGACATCTTTTTTAAATCCCAGTTTAGTTTTATCTATCTTTCGTCTTTTATACGTCCTCTTGAACATGTGATGTGTACCCACATTCCCTCTTCACTGAAACGTTTGTTGGCTCCACTGCTCGGAGTTCTGTCAGCAGACAGCTTTCAGCTCTCAGTAACTCCAGGGATTGCCTCAGCTGTAGATGCAGAACCACTTTGCCAAGGTCTTACCACCCTAGGGGAGCCCACATCCATTGACTGATGAGGAACATAAATGCCTGCCTATCTTTGCGCAAGTTGACACAACTCAGAAAGCCCATTCTTGGTCTAGATTTCTCCATGGAGTCAGTTTAGACTATAATTGGGTCTTCATGATGACTCAACTTCTCTCTCTTCCCAGTACTGCCCCTGTACCCTCCCTTCCATAATTATTGCTCACGAGTGCATTTCTGAATAAACTCTGACTCACAGCTGGCCTCTGCGGGATTGGAGACATGACAAGATATGGTTTACCTGTGGGTTTTCTCTACTGTCTGTTTTTACTTTTGTATTTTTGTTTACCTGATCATATTTCTGGAATTCTTAGTGCACTGCATTTTCATTAAATAACAGAAATTTCATAAGCAATTATAGAGGCTCAGGATGAAGCTGTCTTTCCTTAGATTGGATTTTCTGCTGGTAGGCAGATAGAGAGTAGGTAGTTCACCTGAATCCAGTTCAGATGGTATTTCAGACATTGTTAAAGCTGGCATTTTCTAGTTTGTTCTGACTCCCATGGTGAAGACTTTCTGAGGTCTCAAATGAAAACCTTGAATGTTGACCAGGACTTCTGCTCTTTGATAGGCTCTGAACTCCAACTTCCATTTCTCCAGCACTATTAAACAGCTGAAACTCTGCTTTCATTTTATAGTCTCTTAAAACTGCTTTTTTGCTTGTCTTCTTTGATCCATACGTACAGCCTAGAATTTATCAAATGCCCTGTGCAGAAGGAAGTTGCATGCAGAATGTCAAGTCCTCTTTGGTTCCCTTTCTTCTCAAATTTTGGCCATCAGCTCCTGCAGCCCAGTGAGATTGCTGTAAGCTCTGGGCTGCTATTTTTTGTTTTGTGTCTGTGCACAGAATGGCAAACTAACAAATGCTCTGAAGGAAAGGGTTGTGGTGAATACAAGACCCACTCTATGTATTTCCCTTTACTCTGGTATCTTGGTGGCTTTGGCTGTCCTCAAATGGCTTCAAAGACCTGGATTTTTGTTTTATGCTATTTTAGTCTTATTTTATAGTCATTCTGGGGTAAACTTAGCTGAGGGCTGAAGTTTTATCATTTTTCTTTTTGGCTTAAGATGGGGAGAAACTAGAGCTTGTTGGAAGAGGTTAGAGGAGTTTGTATATGATTTCTACACAGTTCCTCTTATCCAGATGTATTAGTGAACACAGTATTCTGGAAAGAACCATCATTAAAATTTTTTCAATAATATTGTGTGTGGTTGTGTATGTGTGTAATCCCTCACTAACAAGCAAAACTTCATATGGTGGCAGATAATCATTTATCTTCCTTGAATTAATTAATTTTCTTAAACAATTTGATGTATATAGAACAGTTTCCAATTACACTTTTCAGACCAACTGGTCCTTATTTACTCTTGTCTTGGAAACCATCATCTGGAGTGTCCCTGAGCTGACCCACACTGGATGGTCTCATTGATAACATCCATCATTCAGCAAGCCTTGATACAGCATTCTTTCACACTGCCTTCCAGTCTTCTCTTAGCAGATTTCAGAAGGTCCACTAAAATGCTATGAGTGTATCAACCCTGCCCTCAAAGATTACATTATAAAAGAGATTTGTAATATAGAATACTACCTATTAATTTAATATAGCTAAGAGCATTGAATGAACTGCATTTAATTCTCATTTAAATGAGAATTTCCTCATGGTCTAGAGTTGAGATTAAGGGACTAGATTGTGTCCCATGGAGTCTTGCCTTCCCTTGATCCACCACTTGCCTCTTTGTGCATCATTCAGTATGAGCCCAACCAAATGAAGGCTTTGCACTAGCAAAGTCCCCAAGGAAAACAGGTATTCATCTCTACGTTTTACAGACTAAGAGTTGTTGTTATATAGCCATACTTATTCCAACGTTAAAGTAAATGTGAATATGACCTTTGTGACTATAAGAGTAGAGATTTTGAACACAGAACATTTAAGACTCAAGGTATTGCTAAGAGATACAGCTGCCACTCTGCTTAGCATGCTTCACAGCTGCTTCTCAGGTGAACAGGTGTGGTAAGAGTCAATGACTCCTGATTCTATGAGGTTTGTTCACCATGTTGTCTAGCTCCTACTCCATTTCCTACGAGATATGCTTCTGTGATAGTGTCAGGTTCAGGAATCAGATTTAAAATATCTATTTTGTGTTTCATTTTATTATTTTTACAAAGCTTATATACATGTATATATGTCTGTGTCTCTGTGTCTGTGTGTGTATATATAAGTTTGTGCATGTGTGGTATGCGTACAAGCATGTGTGTGTACATGGGTATGTGTATTTGAGTGGTACGTGTACGTGTATATGTATGTTTGTATACGTACATGTGTGTGTGCGTATATGTATATGTGTGTGCATATATCTGCATGTTCACCTAGTTCTTTCTGCTGAGAGGACCGAGAGCAGGGATAAGCCAGTAGCAATGAGCAATAAGCCAGTAGCAAACAGCACATATAGTGTGCTGTTTTCTAAATATCACTCCCCATAAAAAGAAACAGGGGTCCTTGGAAAATTCTTGATTCCATATCTAGGACAATGAAAGAACAAGATGACCTTGGTACATCTTATGCCAGAAAACAATTAAGCCTTCAAATAATATTGGAGCTTGTGAAAAGGACTTAAGAGTCGGCTTGAAGTGTTTCCCTCTGACCAATAGGAGATAATTGTCCAGACGGGATCAATATATTTTCCCCTCCTAAATTCATATGTTGAAGTCCTAACCTCCAATGTGATGGGATTTGGAGGTGGGGGCTTTGGGAGGTGACTAGGTTTGATGAGGTCATGAGAGTGAAGCACTTATAAGAGGCATCAAAACCGCTCTCTCTCTCTCCAAGCGCACACGAAGAAGAGGCCATATGAGCACACAGTGAGACGGCGGCCACCTACAAGCCAAAAGAAGAAGGCTCAGGGTGACACCTACTTTTATGATGCCTTGTTCTTGGGCTTGTAGCCTCCAGAACTGTGAGAAAGACATTTCTGTTGTCTAAGCTACCCAGCCTATGGTATTTTGTTATAGTACCCTGAGCTGACTAATACAGGAGACAATTGAGCATCAAAATAAATAAGGAATAAGATGAAATCGGAGCCCATTAGTATATTCAGGTATAAATAAATTAATGAATACATAATAAGTGAGAGAAAAGGAAAAGCTGTTTCTTATGGTGAATGCCAATTAACAAATGTAGAAGGAATGATGGCATTGGAAACCTGTCTTCAGAGCATATTAATAACATTCAGGTAAGAATGATCAGTGGATGAAAGTTTGATGAGGAACAGGATAACTGCTTAGTTTTGAAATATTTTCCTGCAGAACAGCTTATTAGTTAGAAATGGAGAACAGAAACTATACAGTAAAGAAACAATCTGGTTACCCAAAGTTAATATCACCAACAAATGGACATCAAGTGTCCCTGGGGCGCATGGTGTTGGGGTTTGTGCCATCTTAGAGGGTGCAGTTGGGCAGAACGTCAGTTTTATGGAATTCCTCTCCAAGCTGCTAACATGGATCTAATCATGTGGAAACCAAACTGAAAATAATTGATCTGTATTTGTCAAAGCCTCCAAGTCATAAAAGACAAAGACAAACTGAGGAACGTCTCCAGATTAAAGATGTCACCTAAATGCAGCTAGCAGTCCTGGATTCCATCCTGAACCTGGAGAAAAATAATTACAAAGGACATTATTAGGACAATTAAAATTTGAATAGAGGCTATATTTTAGTTAATAGTGTTGTGTTGATGTTGAATTTCCAGGTTTTTAATTTTGTACTGTGATTATGTAAGGAGTGTCCGTATTCTTAAGTATTTCAGGGGTAATAAAGCTTAATGTCTGTGACTTACTTTCAAATGATTCAGAAAAAAAACAAAACAAAACAAAGAAACAAATGGAGTGAGAGAGTAGGAGAGAGGTAAAGTAAATGGGGCAAAATGTTTAAAATGGTAAATTTGATAAAGAATTTATAGGAGGTCTTTGTCTATTCTTAAGCTTTTCTGCAAGTTTGAAATTTTATCAAAATTAATGGTTACCAAAAGGAAATATCTCAACAAAACAAAACAGAATAAAAAAATTATGAAATGACTTATAGCGATTTCTGCTTGTCCTATATATATATATAAAATCATATATATTTTGTATATATATGTATGTATATGAAAGTTCAGAGTTCAAAGGCTATGTTGAATGATTCAGTGTCACAATGTCATCACCAGAATGCCCTTTTGGATTTCTCCCACCCTATGATCCAGGGAAGGATTTCCTCCTTTCCCACAGGATGGGCCATTATACATGGATGCCCATCAAGCCTGTACAGTTAGGTCTTCTCATTTAACTGCCACTGAGGCCAGTGCCTTCCTTGGAATCCTGGGGCAGGACCCTTCCAGCCTCAGGGAGCAGCAGTTGGCCTCACACCGGCAGCTCCTTTGGACAGTTGCAGGACTTGGAGCTAGACTTTCAGGCCTCCCTGCTCCACCAAGATCTCCAGGAGGGGAAACCCTGGGACTGTTTGTGTCACTATGAGCAAGGACAGAACGCCCTTATTCTGTAGGGTGAATGATTTTAAGCCCCTACAGAATGCCTCAGGAAGGTACTTAAGGCCCACGTCTGCAGTTCTTTTCCTATTAATTTACCAGTAATAACTCAATTACACTTTTTAAAAATATATGCTAAATAGTGTTTATACTTAGAGCTGGGTTTCAGGGCTTCTGCTTTCAAAAGAATACTTTTTTGTTTAGCTAAATTTCTATTTTCTTTTCTTACAAATTATAACAGGAAATGGTGCTTTGAAATACATGTAGCACTATATTTAAATACATCATGAAATTAATGAATTAGGAAATTAAATGTGTTTATTACTCTTAAACATTCTTCAGCTCACTTTCCTGAATTATCAAGTCTAAAGTTTTGACTGAGATTAAAAATTAAGACAATTTCTGTAAGCTCTTTTTTGGTGTGTATTTAACAATAACAACAAAAAAGCTGTGTGTCCACAATGTGCAAATATATATATATACACACACACATATATAAAGAAAATTAACAAAATTTAAATATAGGCTATATTTTAGTTAATAGTGTTGTGTTGATGTTGGATTTCCAGGTTTTTATTTTTGTACTGTGAGTATGTAAGAAGTGTTCTTATACTTAAGTATTTAAGGGGTAGTAAAACGTAGTGTCTGTGACTTATTTTCAAATGATTCAGAAAGAAAAACATATGGAGAAAGAGAGTGAACAAGAGATAAAATAAATGGGGCAAAATGTTTATGTGTATATATGTATATATATATATATATGTCTATATATCTATCTTCTGATGCATGTATACACACACACAATTTTTTTTTTAATAGTGGTTTTTTGTTTTTTTTGTTTTTTTTGTTTTTTAATTTTTGGCTGTGTTGGGTCTTCGTTTCTGTGCGAGGGCTTTCTCCAGTTGTGGCGAGCGGGGGCCACTCTTCATCGCGGTGCACGGGCCTCTCACTGTCGCGGCCTCTCCCGTTGCACAGGCTCCAGACGCGGAGCACAGGCTCCAGACGCGCAGGCTCAGTAGTTGTGGCTCACGGGCCTAGTTGCTCCGTGGCATGTGGGATCCTCCCGGACCGGGGCACGAACCCGTGTCCCCTGCATTGGCAGGCGGATTCTCAACCACTGCGCTACCAGGGAAGCCCCCACACACAATTTTTTGAATGTATATATTTCAGATGCTTCTAACTACTCTGCCAGTTAAATACATATTAATACTCCATTTTGTGTCTTAATTCAGAGATGCTGTTTTAAAATTTTATTTCTTATTTTTATTTAATTTTTCGCTGCGTTGGGTCTTCGTTGCTGCACATGGGCTTTCTCTAATTGTTGTGAGTGGGGGCCACTCCTCTTTGCAGAGCGCAGGCTTCTCACTGTGGTGGCTTCTTTCGTTGTGGAGCACGGGCTCCAGGTGCTCAGGCTTCAGTAGTTGCAGCACGTGGGCTCAGTAGTTGTGGCGCACCGGCTTAGCTGCCCCGCAGCATGTGGGATCCTCCTAGACCAGGGATCAAACCCGTGCGCTCTGCATTGACAGGCAGATTCTTAACCACTGTGCCACCAGGGAAGTCCCCAGAGATGCTTTTAATATACTTAGGTTCACATAAATCCTAGAAGCTAGAACCAAATTGGTTCCCAGGAATATGTGACCCAATGCCTATACTAGTTTCACTGTTGTTTCTTCCCTGCACATATTTTGGTTTGTGTTTGTCTTGTGTTTTGCCTAAACTTTTTAAATTGTGATTTGTTCGTAGGCAGTTATTTCCTTTTAAATTCCATAAGAATTTTTTCAAGCATTGTGCTCAGTTTGCTTCTTTGATTATTAACATGCAGGAAAGCCACACAAGAAATATTTTTTTTTCCTGGAAGCCCTTCATATCATGTATCACATGTAAGTATATGTGAGATGCAGCTTTATTTCAAAAATTTCCACTATAATCACACTTAATACAAAAACATCATAATTGAGCCTAACAAAGTTTCTGGAGATCAGATTCGAAGAAATGTATTTTTCAAGTTCAGTTATATGAGAATCTGTGATATTACGTCTTACTGTAAGGATACAAGATGCTCTAAGTTTTCATTAACAATAAAAATATTCAAAATTGTGTAATTTGTTTCTATAGGGCACATCTTTTCTAAGGTGCTCAAAGAATTTGCTTATTTACTGGTAGGCGTTGATTTTGATCCAGCAGAGTCATTATTCTATGACGACTGCTGCTTCACGAAGATTGAATGGCCAGTGGAGACAGTGAGAGTAGGGCTCTTGTGTTCTCCCTGCATTTGGCCCAGAACTCTGAGAGTTCCACTCCAGATCTAACGCTGATATCATATGGGATTTTAGATCCAGATTATAATTTATTGACAGTATATTAGACTTAATCATAAGTTACAATTATAGTTGTTGCCACTGTTCTTGTATCCTGTTTCCCTCTCTCTTGAATTCAGCTTTTGTTTTGCACTAGAGAACATCCTGGAAGAATTCTTTCAGAAAAGTCTGTGTGTTATAAACTTTCTACCTCTTTGTATGTCTAAAATTTTCTTTCGTTCTCTTTTATACCTGAGTTTTTATTTGCCAGCACAGAACTTGCTAGGGAGTGATGGGACTAACCATCTCATTAACTGAGCAATCCTTCTGGGAATGGAGGCTTAAGGCCGTTATAGTAATAAGTGGTGTAGACTGTACGTAATGCTTACCAGTAAGCTATTTTACAGATGGGTGTAGTGTAGATTTTCAATGCTTACATTAATATTTACATTAATCTCTAATTAAGAATAAACAGTTCGGAATAGTGACATTTCTTAATTAAGTCCATAAAACTGTCTTTGCCTTGAATTAATGATTTCCCCAACTACGTGGTCTGAACCTAGGAATTCGTCTACTCCTGTCCAATGTTCCTTAAATCCAGCCAGCCACTTCACATTTTCTAAGAGCATTGTGAAAATCCAGGGCTATATATTTTGGTAGCATCTCTAGATTTTTACTCTTTTCTGTTGGTCGTAAATTACTTGTTATGACTCCTTAAATAGTCTTATGCTAAGATTTGCTGTCATGTATCTTTCTCATATCCTCATTTACGTTGATTAATTTTTTTCCATGTTTGCATTTTATATCTGTTTTTTCTTTCTATATTGCAGCATCAAGGATGAAAAGGATGCCCAGGACTTGATCTTAGAAAAAACCAAAGAAGTGGAGTCTTTACGAAATTCCAGCTTGGTTAAAGGAGCAAGAGTGAGTGTCAGTCACAGCCCAGGAAGACTCATAGAATGGAAAAAAGGAAAGCTAAAAATGATGATAATAAAGTTGCTGAATAATGTCAATTTGTCTAGATCTCAACCTGAAAAATGCCTTTTCATAAGAGATGAGCCCTGCTTTTTTGGGAGGGGAGGCATCTATCATAGTTATAAGCAGAAAAATGAGACTGTTCATATGAATCTTTAATAATATCCCCAAATTTAATGAAAATAATACAATTTAACAATCAGTTTTTCTATTCACTATTCAAGAAAACTAATGGTCCCCAGCACCTCCTAAGTTTTTCTAGAAGTGATTTAAAATTTTGTAAATATAAGATGGAAATCAAAACCTTCTTATCTGATTTTGTAGAAAATGCCAGGGGCAATGGAGCGATTTGATAAACTGGATATGTCAGCTATGCTTAAGTTGGAGCCGGCTTTCGACAGAGAGCGAATTTCCAGAAAGATCCTCCCAGAGGCTGCTCCAAGCACTCTAAACTGGTGAGACCGACTGACACCATTTTTAAAACGACTTATTTATAATCTGGTTGCAAAGTACTTAAAGCATAGTTATGTGTTTAGTTTCTTCCTATGACATAAAGTTTAGTGTTTTTTTTTAAAGAATAGTTTTTTTCTATGAAATGAAAAGTAATGAAAATTTGAAAGCAATTAGTTACTTTTAACATATGTACTTTCAACAGGCTTTAATTGATTCTGGCATCTCTACAAAATGGTATCAATAATACTGAAAACTGAATCATCTGTGAATGAAGTTTCTGTTGTTTTCTCCTTATTTGCAAAATTTCCTTGATTCACAGGCACCCAAAATCCTCTAGTAAGAAACACCTCGTATATGTAGGAAAAAAATTTTTGAATGAAAATAGAATGAGGTAAACTCAAAATGTGGCCTATTTCCCATAGACCTTTAACTTCTAAAGGGTCTACTGAGGTTGGTTTTCTCATATTTTTAATTATAGCTTGTAACTTGTATATTGCAACATGTATATTTTTTAAAGGGCTCCTCTCTCCATTCTGTTTACTGGTTAGTGAAGCAGTTTGTTTCATTCTTACCACAAAAATAGAGCAAATTAAACTCCAACACTGTAGATGATAATCATACAAATAGACAATAAACATAGCTAATGAATACATCAGTGTAGGTGAGGCGGTGTAATATTGCAGAGTAAAAGGAAGAAAAGAAAGAAATTTCAAACCAGTGTGAAAAACTATATATGACATCCATTTCTTACATAAACATGCTCCAAAAGAGTCATTTTAGTGAGATGAGAAGAAACATAAGCCTCTGAGGGCCACTTTCATGCCTAAAGCCTTATTCACTTAACTGTAATCGTTAACATGTGGATCAACTTCAGTGCAAGAAGTTGAATTATTTAAAGCCAAAAGCTTTATATGCTGCAAATGATCCAGTTATAAGACCAGTATACTTTATTAAACATGAAAAGGAAAAGACATTTCTCATTGTGTGAATGATACAGTGTAAAGAGCTATCAAATAACATCTGTGTAATTGTCCACAATAAACATGTTATTTCATCTTATGCTTAGGGCATCTCAGTTCTCATATCTGCTCAAAAGTAGGCATGTAAATCAGATTGAAAGTTAATAAATATACACATTTATTTGCTCCATTATTTGGGTTCCTTATGAAACAAGGAATGTTATTTGGAATGTTGTAAGACGTTCAGCTTGACTGAAGACTAACTGTATTAGCCCCACATTCCAGTTATGTGGGATCCAATTATAGGTCAGTCTCTTGCACTTAGCACTTAATGATGTCTTCCCTTCTTTCTGCCTCTTTTAGTAAAATGAAAGCCAGAGAGAAGTACCAATCTGACCTGTGGTTAGAAATTGAACACCTGAATAAGGGTGAGGAACTCAGATCTAAAAGGGTATGGGGCTCAGTGTTGCCTAAATCAGGACCTATTGCGCTACACGTCCATGGGCCCAGCTGGCTACAAGGGAGCCAGTTTACTATGAAGGTGGGAGATTAGCTCTTGGAAGCCAGCTTAGAGCCCAAGGTTAGTGTGTGTGTGTGTGTGTGTGTGTGTGTGTGTTTCTACTCTCATTTGGTAAAATATTCGAAGAGCCATTTTGTTGGGTTTTATTTTATACAATTTAGAGATTTTTCTATCACAAAGAAAGCAAAATATTATGCTTAACTGGAACTACCTTTTTTTCAGCATGACGAAATATTTCATAAAACATGTTTGTCATTGGTAAAATTTTTCAATTCATACCAATCACTTCCCAGTTTTGGAATGCTCCCATGTGTTGCAGCATGAGGCAAACCACTCTGGCGATGGGGAAGTCGGCTGTTGTTCAAATTGGACAGAGTCGAGGCAACACGGGTCCGTGTGTTCAGAGCTGTAAGAGGCAGAGTGGGATACGGCAAAGCGCAGCTGCGGAGACGTCATGGGACACTCCCTCAGACTTGCATCACGATGCCCCTCATCCTCCTCCGCTCTTCACCCTCCGCGATCCTGCTTTAAGCCATTTTCAACTATCTCTTAACCTTTTTGTTCTCCACTAAGATTTCCTGACATTTGCCCATGACTCTGGAAGTTAAGAATGTGTCACCCTTTTCAGTACATGGGTTTCTTAAGTTTTTCTCATTATGAGGGTATTAATAATATGAGAATTTAATTTTTTAATAAAACTGTGGATGTTACTTTTAACTGAAGGGATATTTTATTGTCTTAACAGAAGCCATTTCTTATGCAAATGAGTTAGTGGAGCTTCTACCTGTGTGAGTTCCCCTTTCCTTTCATGCCCCAGTTTTTTGGCTCACATTGGCCTGGATTAGAGTCCCATGACTCTGGGCCTGTGCCAGCTGATGAATATTCTGGAGGGGAGGGAGTAGGCTCATAAGGAATTCAGGATAGGCAAACTCTGGAAGTAAATAAAACTGTCCTATAAATATTTGTGAGTGGACTTTTTTATGGGCAATAGAAGAAACAATTAAAGAGAACTTGAGTACCCTTGCAAAGATGAGAACCAAGACAGGTTCTAATTCAAGAGAGGCGTAGGAAGCACTGAATGTAGGATAAGTGATGTAGCGTGCTCAGGTGGTGGTGCTTCCGGGGCTGAGGCTGCAGCAAAGAAGTCAAGGCCAGAGTATCGCTCACTACACAGCACCAGCGGATGGGGTACTTTGGATAACAAAACACTGATAAGTGGGAGTAATGATAGGTTTGACAATTTTTAGAAGGAACCTAAAAGAGAAAGACTACATATATATCTATCTATATCTATCTATCTATATATATATAATCACAATACTTTATCAAGTTAACATTTTTATCCTGGAATTTTATTTTTACCATTAGCTTTTCTCTAAATGCTGCAGAGCAATACCATCTTTGTGCGGTATTATGTGGCATTTCTGAACACCTTTCCTTATTTGACTATTAAGCAATTGTGTTTAGTGATTTATAGCTGGAAAATTCATACTCCTGGCAATGTCAGTTGCTAAAGGTATGCTTGTTAGAGAAAGTCTAAATTCGTGCTTTTTCTTCTCTCATATTTAAGTAAAATTATAATCTTACAATAAGACTTCATTTTGAATATATTTAAAGTTAGTAAAATTGCTAAATGATAATGCATGGAATTTCTTTAAAGTTCCTTTAAGGAAAAAAAACCTTGTAGTTGGATACTTTATTCTGTCTAAATAAATAAAGCCTTGACAATATGATAAAAGTTTTAAGTATAATTAATATTTGTTTTATGTCTGCCTGTGTTCTTCTTATAGAAACTTAGGCAAAGAAATGCATGCATTTGACCCTCCATATCTGCGGGTTTCGCATCTGTGGATTCAACCAACTCAGATCAAAAACATTAAATTAAAAAATTCCAGAAAGTTCCAAAAAGGAAAACTTGAATTTGCCATGCACCAGCAACTATTTACATAGAATTTACGTTGAATTTGCCACCTGCCAGCAACTATTTACATAACATTTACATTGTATTAGGTACTATGAGTAATCTAGAGATGATTTAAAGTATACAGGAGGATGTGGGTAGGTTATATGTAAATACTACATCATTTTATATAAAGAACTTGAGCATCAGAGGATTTTGGTATCTGCAGTGGGTACTGTAATGAATCTCCTCTGGATACTGAGGGGTAATTGTACTAGGTACCTAAGAGGAATCATTTGAAATTGATTCCTGAAGTGGGAAGAAACTAGCATAGGAAAAGCAGCCATCATTGGCATCACCATATTGCTGAAATCCCCTTGGGGCTTCTAAAATTGTTTTCAAGTTCTATATAAACCTAATACTATTAGGGAAAAGAAAGCTGTGATTTGACACACAGGAGTTAATTCATGAAAACTTATATAATTTATTTATATACTTCCATTATAAGTTTACCATAAATTTGCTAAAAATTATTGTTTCGTTTGAGATACAGAATGCTTAGATATATTAAATGTACTTAACATACACAAATAAATATAAACATCCTTTGACTTAAGTATATATAGATGATAAATCAGATTACCTCTGAAAATATGGTTTGAGAACAATTTTAAAGAGATTAAGGTCCAAAAAGGCATGAACGTTAGT
>NW_026646188.1:0-29933 GCF_949987535.1 Balaenoptera acutorostrata
CACTGAAAAAGGAATAGGTCTTGTCTCTTACATATTGGGTTTATGGAACGGTATCGGAGCTAATTTGAAACCCTTGTTTTATGCATCACCCCACCTCACCTTTCCCGTTCAGCAGCCATAGTGTGTTTCCTAAACGTGTGACTCTGTTCTGTTTTGTAATTCAGTTCAAGTGTAGTGGTTTTTACATTCCCTCTCTAAGTGATATCTTAAGATAAGTGTCTTTTTCTGTGTGACTTATTTCACTTAGAATCGTCGTACCTAAATCCACTCATCATGCTGCTACTAGCCTTATGACGTTGATTTCATGGCTGAGTGATATTCCATTGTACATGAGGACCACAACTTCTTTATCCATTTTTCTCTTTCCTAGGATATTTAAGGTGTAATGAAGTGGGGGTTCTTGTCAACAGAGCAGCCCTAAACTTTGGGGTGCCTGTGTCTTGCTGATTTTTAGATTTCCCAATTTATACGCCCATGAGTGGAAGTGCCCTATGCCCTCCAAGCTGTGTTTTTTAGATGTTTCAGAACACACCGTACACTTCTCCAGAGAGGCTGTTGGCAATTTACATCCCACCCATCAGCATAGCAAGGCTCCCATTTCTCCATGGCCGGTCCTGCATTTCTGGTTTGGACACTTTTTTCCGCATGGCCCTTTTGCCCGCTGGGAAGCGAGACTTCTTTGGAGCGCTGATTGGCCTTTCCAGGTTGCTTGGTTGGCCAAAAAGGGCGTATGCGTTTTTTCCTGAATATATTCAGGAAAAAACGCATATGCCCTTTTTGGCCAAGGGCATCATTGTCCACGTTTTGCCGCTTTTCATGTGCTTTCAAGGCGATTCGAATCTACCTCCTGAAATCTGTTTCCTGCCATTCTGCCTTGCTTTCAAAGCCTCTTCGTTGCCTTCCCTTAATATATTTGTGGACGAGAGGAATCATTTAAAACTCTGCAGGTTTGTGAATTGCAGTGCCCCTGAGCTCCATTTTTCAACTCGCTTTTTTGGGAGCTGGCCACCAAAGCGCAGGATTGCTTCAGGCCCTCTTCTGGTTCTGGGGGGCAGGCTGAGCTTGTGCTTAATTCTTCTTCCTGATGGGAAAATAGAGTGACCTGTGCCTGTCCCAACACCTAGAGCTAGTCTCTCATTGGTTCCCCCTCTTCCCGTTCATCCTCAGGACAAATTGCAACCTGTACGGAACAGGAGGTTAAAGGTGCTGATTCTCCAAGGAGGGAGATGGCTAGTAAATCGGCTGGAATGGCGAACCCGAGCAAAGGAGATGAGAAATGAGGTGCGTTTTAGAAACCTTTCCCGATCACACGGTGTACCATCTTCTGGGTTTCTCATGCCTGTTTTCGACGTAGGAAGATGCCCTTGAACCTGGAGATTTGGGACCCATGGGATGGGTACCATGCAGTATTACTTGAAAGGGTCTGCGTTGGCTCACCCAACCTCACCGAACCTCTCAGCCCCAAGAGTGTCCACCCTTATGTCTCAATCAGCTGTGGGTCTAGATATGGTCAATCCAGGTTGCATCACAGCCCCTGAACGAATTTTGTAAGAATTTCTCTCTCTTTCACTGTCTTTGTTTCAGGGGTTTTGAAAAGTAATTTATTTTTATAATGGGGTTTAGCTGCTTTTCACGGCTGTGTTTATGCCGCTTTACACCCCCTTGACTCACTTACAGAGAGATATCAATACATAGGTTTGAAGATTCTTACTAGTCAGATATATTCTTGTGCGGTGAATAGGGGGTGTTGAGTCCAGTTCACTGAAAAAGGAATAGGTCTTGTCTCTTACATATTGGGTTTATGGAACGGTATCGGAGCTAATTTGAAACCCTTGTTTTATGCATCACCCCACCTCACCTTTCCCGTTCAGCAGCCATAGTGTGTTTCCTAAACGTGTGACTCTGTTCTGTTTTGTAATTCAGTTCAAGTGTAGCGGTTTTTACATTCCCTCTAGAAGTGATATCTTATGATAAGTGTCTTTTTCTGTGTGACTTATTTTACTTAGAATCGTCGTACCTAAATCCACTCATCGTGCTGCTACTAGCCTTATGACGTGGATTTCATGGCTGAGTGATATTCCATTGTACATGAGGACCACAACTTCTTTATCCATTTTTCGCTTTCCTAGGATATTTAAGGTGTAATGAAGTGGGGGTTCTTGTCAACAGAGCAGCCCTAAACTTTGGGGTGCCTGTGTCTTGCTGATTTTTAGTTTTCCCAATTTATACACCCATGAGTGGAAGTGCCCTATGCTCTCCAAGCTGTGTTTTTTAGATGTTTCAGAACACACCGTACACTTCTCCAGAGTGGCTGTTGGCAATTTACATCCCACCCATCAGCGTAGCAAGGCTCCCATTTCTCCATGGCCGGTCCTGCATTTCTGGTTTGGACACTTTTTTCCGCATGGCCCTTTTGCCCGCTGGGAAGCGAGACTTCTTTGGAGCGCTGATTGGCCTTTCCAGGTTGCTTGGTTGGCCAAAAAGGGCGTATGCGTTTTTTCCTGAATATATTCAGGAAAAAACGCATACGCCCTTTTTGGCCAAGGGCATCATTGTCCACGTTTTGCCGCTTTTCATGTGCTTTCAAGGCGATTCGAATCTACCTCCTGAAATCTGTTTCCTGCAATTCTGCCTTGCTTTCAAAGCCTCTTCGTTGCCTTCCCTTAATATATTTGTGGACGAGAGGTATCATTTAAAACTCTGCAGGTTTGTGAATTGCAGTGCCCCTGAGCTCCATTTTTCAACTCGCTTTTTTGGGAGCTGGCCGCCAAAGCGCAGGATTGCTTCAGGCCCTCTTCTGGTTCTGGGGGGCAGGCTGAGCTTGTGCTTAATTCTTCTTCCTGATGGGAAAATAGAGTGACCTGTGCCTGTCCCAACACCTAGAGCTAGTCTCTCATTGGTTCCCCCTCTTCCCCTTCATCCTCAGGACAAATTGCAACCTGTACGGAACAGGAGGTTAAAGGTGCTGATTCTCCAAAGAGGGAGATGGCTAGTAAATCGGCTGGAATGGCGAACCCGAGCAAAGGAGATGAGAAATGAGGTGCGTTTTAGAAACCTTTCCCGATCACACGGTGTACCATCTTCTGGGTTTCTCATGCCTGTTTTCGACGTAGGAAGATGCTCTTGAACCTGGAGATTTGGGACCCATGGGATGGGTACCATGCAGTATTACTTGAAAGGGTCTGCGTTGGCTCACCCAACCTCACCGAACCTCTCAGCCCCAAGAGTGTCCACCCTTATGTCTCAATCAGCTGTGGGTCTAGATATGGTCAATCCAGGTTGCATCACAGCCCCTGAACGAATTTTGTAAGAATTTCTCTCTCTTTCACTGTCTTTGTTTCACGGGTTTTGAAAAGTAATTTATTTTTATAATGGGGTTTAGCTGCTTTTCAAGGCTGTGTTTATGCCGCTTTACACCCCCTTGACTCACTTACAGAGAGATATCAATACATAGGTTTGAAGATTCTTACTAGTCAGATATATTCTTGTGCGGTGAATAGGGGGTGTTGAGTCCAGTTCACTGAAAAAGGAATAGGTCTTGTCTCTTACATATTGGGTTTATGGAACGGTATCGGAGCTAATTTGAAACCCTTGTTTTATGCATCACCCCACCTCACCTTTCCCGTTCAGCAGCCATAGTGTGTTTCCTAAACGTGTGACTCTGTTCTGTTTTGCAATTCAGTTCAAGTGTAGCGGGTTTTACATTCCCTCTAGAAGTGATATCTTATGATAAGTGTCTTTTTCTGTGTGACTTATTTCACTTAGAATCGTCGTACCTAAATCCACTCATCGTGCTGCTACTAGCCTTATGACGTTGATTTCATGGCTGAGTGATATTCCATTGTACATGAGGACCACAACTTCTTTATCCATTTTTCTCTTTCGTAGGATATTTAAGGTGTAATGAAGTGGGGGTTCTTGTCAACAGAGCAGCCCTAAACTTTGGGGTGCCTGTGTCTTGCTGATTTTTAGTTTTCCCAATTTATACGCCCATGAGTGGAAGTGCCCTATGCTCTCCAAGCTGTGTTTTTTAGATGTTTCAGAACACACCGTACACTTCTCCGGAGTGGCTGTTGGCAATTTACATCCCACCCATCAGCGTAGCAAGGCTCCCATTTCTCCATGGCCGGTCCTGCATTTCTGGTTTGGACACTTTTTTCCGCATGGCCCTTTTGCCCGCTGGGAAGCGAGACTTCTTTGGAGCGCTGATTGGCCTTTCCAGGTTGCTTGGTTGGCCAAAAAGGGCGTATGCGTTTTTTCCTGAATATATTCAGGAAAAAACGCATACGCCCTTTTTGGCCAAGGGCATCATTGTCCACGTTTTGCCGCTTTTCATGTGCTTTCAAGGCGATTCGAATCTACCTCCTGAAATCTGTTTCCTGCAATTCTGCCTTGCTTTCAAAGCCTCTTCGTTGCCTTCCCTTAATATATTTCTGGATGAGACGTATCATTTAAAACTCTGCAGGTTTGTGAATTGCAGTGCCCCTGAGCTCCATTTTTCAACTCGCTTTTTTGGGAGCTGGCCGCAAAAGCGCAGGATTGCTTCAGGCCCTCTTCTGGTTCTGGGGGGCAGGCTGAGCTTGTGCTTAATTCTTCTTCCTGATGAGAAAATAGAGTGACCTGTGCCTGTCCCAACACCTAGAGCTAGTCTCTCATTGGTTCCCCCTCTTCCCGTTCATCCTCAGGACAAATTGCAACCTGTACGGAACAGGAGGTTAAAGGTGCTGATTCTCCAAGGAGGGAGATGGCTAGTAAATCGGCTGGAATGGCGAACCCGAGCAAAGGAGATGAGAAATGAGGTGCGTTTTAGAAACCTTTCCCGATCACACGGTGTACCATCTTCTGGGTTTCTCATGCCTGTTTTCGACGTAGGAAGATGCCCTTGAACCTGGAGATTTGGGACCCATGGGATGGGTACCATGCAGTATTACTTGAAAGGGTCTGCGTTGGCTCACCCAACCTCACCGAACCTCTCAGCCCCAAGAGTGTCCACCCTTATGTCTCAATCAGCTGTGGGTCTAGATATGGTCAATCCAGGTTGCATCACAGCCCCTGAACGAATTTTGTAAGAATTTCTCTCTCTTTCACTGCCTTTGTTTCACGGGTTTTGAAAAGTAATTTATTTTTATAATGGGGTTTAGCTGCTTTTCACGGCTGTGTTTATGCCGCTTTACACCCCCTTGACTCACTTACAGAGAGATATCAATACATAGGTTTGAAGATTCTTACTAGTCAGATATATTCTTGTGTGGTGAATAGGGGGTGTTGAGTCCAGTTCACTGAAAAAGGAATAGGTCTTGTCTCTTACATATTGGGTTTATGGAACGGTATCGGAGCTAATTTGAAACCCTTGTTTTATGCATCACCCCACCTCACCTTTCCCGTTCAGCAGCCATAGTGTGTTTCCTAAACGTGTGACTCTGTTCTGTTTTGTAATTCAGTTCAAGTGTAGCGGTTTTTACATTCCCTCTCTAAGTGATATCTTATGATAAGTGTCTTTTTCTGTGTGACTTATTTCACTTAGAATCGTCGTACCTAAATCCACTCATCATGCTGCTACTAGCCTTATGACGTTGATTTCATGGCTGAGTGATATTCCATTGTACATGAGGACCACAACTTCTTTATCCATTTTTCTCTTTCCTAGGATATTTAAGGTGTAATGAAGTGGGGGTTCTTGTCAACAGAGCAGCCCTAAACTTTGGGGTGCCTGTGTCTTGCTGATTTTTAGTTTTCCCAATTTATACGCCCATGAGTGGAATTGCCCTATGCCCTCCAAGCTGTGTTTTTTAGATGTTTCAGAACACACCGTACACTTCTCCAGAGTGGCTGTTGGCAATTTACATCCCACCCATCATCATAGCAAGGCTCCCATTTCTCCATGGCCGGTCCTGCATTTCTGGTTTGGACACTTTTTTCCGCATGGCCCTTTTGCCCGCTGGGAAGCGAGACTTCTTTGGAGCGCTGATTGGCCTTTCCAGGTTGCTTGGTTGGCCAAAAAGGGCGTATGCGTTTTTTCCTGAATATATTCAGGAAAAAACGCATATGCCCTTTTTGGCCAACGGCATCATTGTCCACGTTTTGCCGCTTTTCATGTGCTTTCAAGGCGATTCGAATCTACCTCCTGAAATCTGTTTCCTGCAATTCTGCCTTGCTTTCAAAGCCTCTTCGTTGCCTTCCCTTAATATATTTGTGGACGAGAGGAATCATTTAAAACTCTGCAGGTTTGTGAATTGCAGTGCCCCTGAGCTCCATTTTTCAACTCGCTTTTTTGGGAGCTGGCCGCAAAAGCGCAGGATTGCTTCAGGCCCTCTTCTGGTTCTGGGGGGCAGGCTGAGCTTGTGCTTAATTCTTCTTCCTGATGGGAAAATAGAGTGACCTGTGCCTGTCCCAACACCTAGAGCTAGTCTCTCATTGGTTCCCCCTCTTCCCCTTCATCCTCAGGACAAATTGCAACCTGTACGGAACAGGAGGTTAAAGGTGCTGATTCTCCAAGGAGGGAGATGGCTAGTAAATCGGCTGGAATGGCGAACCCGAGCAAAGGAGATGAGAAATGAGGTGCGTTTTAGAAACCTTTCCCGATCACACGGTGTACCATCTTCTGGGTTTCTCATGCCTGTTTTCGACGTAGGAAGATGCCCTTGAACCTGGAGATTTGGGACCCATGGGATGGGTACCATGCAGTATTACTTGAAAGGGTCTGCGTTGGCTCACCCAACCTCACCGAACCTCTCAGCCCCAAGAGTGTCCACCCTTATGTCTCAATCAGCTGTGGGTCTAGATATGGTCAATCCAGGTTGCATCACAGCCCCTGAACGAATTTTGTAAGAATTTCTCTCTCTTTCACTGTCTTTGTTTCAGGGGTTTTGAAAAGTAATTTATTTTTATAATGGGGTTTAGCTGCTTTTCACGGCTGTGTTTATGCCGCTTTACACCCCCTTGACTCACTTACAGAGAGATATCAATACATAGGTTTGAAGATTCTTACTAGTCAGATATATTCTTGTGCGGTGAATAGGGGGTGTTGAGTCCAGTTCACTGAAAAAGGAATAGGTCTTGTCTCTTACATATTGGGTTTATGGAACGGTATCGGAGCTAATTTGAAACCCTTGTTTTATGCATCACCCCATCTCACCTTTCCCGTTCAGCAGGCATAGTGTGTTTCCTAAACGTGTGACTCTGTTCTGTTTTGCAATTCAGTTCAAGTGTAGCGGGTTTTACATTCCCTCTAGAAGTGATAACTTATGATAAGTGTCTTTTTCTGTGTGACTTATTTCACTTAGAATCGTCGTACCTAAATCCACTCATCGTGCTGCTACTAGCCTTATGACGTTGATTTCATGGCTGAGTGATATTCCATTGTACATGAGGACCACCACTTCTTTATCCATTTTTCGCTTTCCTAGGATATTTAAGGTGTAATGAAGTGGGGGTTCTTGTCAACAGAGCAGCCCTAAACTTTGGGGTGCCTGTGTCTTGCTGATTTTTAGTTTTCCCAATTTATACGCCCATAAGTGGAAGTGCCCTATGCTCTCCAAGCTGTGTTTTTTAGATGTTTCAGAACACACCGTACACTTCTCCGGAGTGGCTGTTGGCAATTTACATCCCACCCATCAGCGTAGCAAGGCTCCCATTTCTCCATGGCCGGTCCTGCATTTCTGGTTTGGACACTTTTTTCCGCATGGCCCTTTTGCCCGCTGGGAAGCGAGACTTCTTTTGAGCGCTGATTGGCCTTTCCAGGTTGCTTGGTTGGCCAAAAAGGGCGTATGCGTTTTTTCCTGAATATATTCAGGAAAAAACGCATACGCCCTTTTTGGCCAAGGGCATCATTGTCCACGTTTTGCCGCTTTTCATGTGCTTTCAAGGCGATTCGAATCTACCTCCTGAAATCTGTTTCCTGCAATTCTGCCTTGCTTTCAAAGCCTCTTCGTTGCCTTCCCTTAATATATTTCTGGACGAGACGTATCATTTAAAACTCTGCAGGTTTGTGAATTGCAGTGCCCCTGAGCTCCATTTTTCAACTCGCTTTTTTGGGAGCTGGCCGCAAAAGCGCAGGATTGCTTCAGGCCCTCTTCTGGTTCCGGGGGGCAGGCTGAGCTTGTGCTTAATTCTTCTTCCTGATGAGAAAATAGAGTGACCTGTGCCTGTCCCAACACCTAGAGCTAGTCTCTCATTGGTTCCCCCTCTTCCCGTTCATCCTCAGGACAAATTGCAACCTGTACGGAACAGGAGGTTAAAGGTGCTGATTCTCCAAGGAGGGAGATGGCTAGTAAATCGGCTGGAATGGCGAACCCGAGCAAAGGAGATGAGAAATGAGGTGCGTTTTAGAAACCTTTCCCGATCACACGGTGTACCATCTTCTGGGTTTCTCATGCCTGTTTTCGACGTAGGAAGATGCCCTTGAACCTGGAGATTTGGGACCCATGGGATGGGTACCATGCAGTATTACTTGAAAGGGTCTGCGTTGGCTCACCCAACCTCACCGAACCTCTCAGCCCCAAGAGTGTCCACCCTTATGTCTCAATCAGCTGTGGGTCTAGATATGGTCAATCCAGGTTGCATCACAGCGCCTGAACGAATTTTGTAAGAATTTCTCTCTCTTTCACTGTCTTTGTTTCACGGGTTTTGAAAAGTAATTTATTTTTATAATGGGGTTTAGCTGCTTTTCACGGCTGTGTTTATGCCGCTTTACACCCCCTTGACTCACTTACAGAGAGATATCAATACATAGGTTTGAAGATTCTTACTAGTCAGATATATTCTTGTGTGGTGAATAGGGGGTGTTGAGTCCAGTTCACTGAAAAAGGAATAGGTCTTGTCTCTTACATATTGGGTTTATGGAACGGTATCGGAGCTAATTTGAAACCCTTGTTTTATGCATCACCCCACCTCACCTTTCCCGTTCAGCAGCCATAGTGTGTTTCCTAAACGTGTGACTCTGTTCTGTTTTGTAATTCAGTTCAAGTGTAGCGGTTTTTACATTCCCTCTCTAAGTGATATCTTATGATAAGTGTCTTTTTCTGTGTGACTTATTTCACTTAGAATCGTCGTACCTAAATCCACTCATCATGCTGCTACTAGCCTTATGACGTTGATTTCATGGCTGAGTGATATTCCATTGTACATGAGGACCACAACTTCTTTATCCATTTTTCTCTTTCCTAGGATATTTAAGGTGTAATGAAGTGGGGGTTCTTGTCAACAGAGCAGCCCTAAACTTTGGGGTGCCTGTGTCTTGCTGATTTTTAGTTTTCCCAATTTATACGCCCATGAGTGGAAGTGCCCTATGCCCTCCAAGCTGTGTTTTTTAGATGTTTCAGAACACACCGTACACTTCTCCAGAGAGGCTGTTGGCAATTTACATCCCACCCATCATCATAGCAAGGCTCCCATTTCTCCATGGCCGGTCCTGCATTTCTGGTTTGGACACTTTTTTCCGCATGGCCCTTTTGCCCGCTGGGAAGCGAGACTTCTTTGGAGCGCTGATTGGCCTTTCCAGGTTGCTTGGTTGGCCAAAAAGTGCGTATGCGTTTTTTCCTGAATATATTCAGGAAAAAACGCATATGCCCTTTTTGGCCAACGGCATCATTGTCCACGTTTTGCCGCTTTTCATGTGCTTTCAAGGCGATTCGAATCTACCTCCTGAAATCTGTTTCCTGCAATTCTGCCTTGCTTTCAAAGCCTCTTCGTTGCCTTCCCTTAATATATTTGTGGACGAGAGGAATCATTTAAAACTCTGCAGGTTTGTGAATTGCAGTGCCCCTGAGCTCCATTTTTCAACTCGCTTTTTTGGGAGCTGGCCGCAAAAGCGCAGGATTGCTTCAGGCCCTCTTCTGGTTCTGGGGGGCAGGCTGAGCTTGTGCTTAATTCTTCTTCCTGATGGGAAAATAGAGTGACCTGTGCCTGTCCCAACACCTAGAGCTAGTCTCTCATTGGTTCCCCCTCTTCCCCTTCATCCTCAGGACAAATTGCAACCTGTACGGAACAGGAGGTTAAAGGTGCTGATTCTCCAAGGAGGGAGATGGCTAGTAAATCGGCTGGAATGGCGAACCCGAGCAAAGGAGATGAGAAATGAGGTGCGTTTTAGAAACCTTTCCCGATCACACGGTGTACCATCTTCTGGGTTTCTCATGCCTGTTTTCGACGTAGGAAGATGCCCTTGAACCTGGAGATTTGGGACCCATGGGATGGGTACCATGCAGTATTACTTGAAAGGGTCTGCGTTGGCTCACCCAACCTCACCGAACCTCTCAGCCCCAAGAGTGTCCACCCTTATGTCTCAATCAGCTGTGGGTCTAGATATGGTCAATCCAGGTTGCATCACAGCCCCTGAACGAATTTTGTAAGAATTTCTCTCTCTTTCACTGTCTTTGTTTCAGGGGTTTTGAAAAGTAATTTATTTTTATAATGGGGTTTAGCTGCTTTTCACGGCTGTGTTTATGCCGCTTTACACCCCCTTGACTCACTTACAGAGAGATATCAATACATAGGTTTGAAGATTCTTACTAGTCAGATATATTCTTGTGCGGTGAATAGGGGGTGTTGAGTCCAGTTCACTGAAAAAGGAATAGGTCTTGTCTCTTACATATTGGGTTTATGGAACGGTATCGGAGCTAATTTGAAACCCTTGTTTTATGCATCACCCCATCTCACCTTTCCCGTTCAGCAGGCATAGTGTGTTTCCTAAACGTGTGACTCTGTTCTGTTTTGCAATTCAGTTCAAGTGTAGCGGGTTTTACATTCCCTCTAGAAGTGATATCTTATGATATGTGTCTTTTTCTGTGTGACTTATTTCACTTAGAATCGTCGTACCTAAATCCACTCATCGTGCTGCTACTAGCCTTATGACGTGGATTTCATGGCTGAGTGATATTCCATTGTACATGAGGACCACCACTTCTTTATCCATTTTTCGCTTTCCTAGGATATTTCAGGTGTAATGAAGTGGGGGTTCTTGTCAACAGAGCAGCCCTAAACTTTGGGGTGCCTGTGTCTTGCTGATTTTTAGTTTTCCCAATTTATACGCCCATGAGTGGAAGTGCCCTATGCTCTCCAAGCTGTGTTTTTTAGATGTTTCAGAACACACCGTACACTTCTCCGGAGTGGCTGTTGGCAATTTACATCCCACCCATCAGCGTAGCAAGGCTCCCATTTCTCCATGGCCGGTCCTGCATTTCTGGTTTGGACACTTTTTTCCGCATGGCCCTTTTGCCCGCTGGGAAGCGAGACTTCTTTGGAGCGCTGATTGGCCTTTCCAGGTTGCTTGGTTGGCCAAAAAGGGCGTATGCGTTTTTTCCTGAATATATTCAGGAAAAAACGCATACGCCCTTTTTGGCCAAGGGCATCATTGTCCACGTTTTGCCGCTTTTCATGTGCTTTCAAGGCGATTCGAATCTACCTCCTGAAATCTGTTTCCTGCAATTCTGCCTTGCTTTCAAAGCCTCTTCGTTGCCTTCCCTTAATATATTTGTGGACGAGACGTATCATTTAAAACTCTGCAGGTTTGTGAATTGCAGTGCCCCTGAGCTCCATTTTTCAACTCGCTTTTTTGGGAGCTGGCCGCAAAAGCGCAGGATTGCTTCAGGCCCTCTTCTGGTTCTGGGGGGCAGGCTGAGCTTGTGCTTAATTCTTCTTCCTGATGAGAAAATAGAGTGACCTGTGCCTGTCCCAACACCTAGAGCTAGTCTCTCATTGGTTCCCCCTCTTCCCGTTCATCCTCAGGACAAATTGCAACCTGTACGGAACAGGAGGTTAAAGGTGCTGATTCTCCAAGGAGGGAGATGGCTGGGTAATTCGGCTGGAATGGCGAACCCGAGCAAAGGAGATGAGAAATGAGGTGCGTTTTAGAAACCTTTCCCGATCACACGGTGTAGCATCTTCTGGGTTTCTCATGCCTGTTTTCGACGTAGGAAGATGCCCTTGAACCTGGAGATTTGGGACCCATGGGATGGGTACCATGCAGTATTACTTGAAAGGGTCTGCGTTGGCTCACCCAACCTCACCGAACCTCTCAGCCCCAAGAGTGTCCACCCTTATGTCTCAATCAGCTGTGGGTCTAGATATGGTCAATCCAGGTTGCATCACAGCCCCTGAACGAATTTTGTAAGAATTTCTCACTCTTTCACTGTCTTTGTTTCACGGGTTTTGAAGAGTAATTTATTTTTATAATGGGGTTTAGCTGCTTTTCACGGCTGTGTTTATGCCGCTTTACACCCCCTTGACTCACTTACAGAGAGATATCAATACATAGGTTTGAAGATTCTTACTAGTCACATATATTCTTGTGTGGTGAATAGGGGGTGTTGAGTCCAGTTCACTGAAAAAGGAATAGGTCTTGTCTCTTATATATTGGGTTTATGGAACGGTATCTGAGCTAATTTGAAACCCTTGTTTTATGCATCACCCCACCTCACCTTTCCCGTTCACCAGCCATAGTGTGTTTCCTAAACGTGTGACTCTGTTCTGTTTTGCAATTCAGTTCAAGTGTAGCGGGTTTTACATTCCCTCTAGAAGTGATATCTTATGATAAGTGTCTTTTTCTGTGTGACTTATTTCACTTAGAATCGTCGTACCTAAATCCACTCATCGTGCTGCTACTAGCCTTATGACGTGGATTTCATGGCTGAGTGATATTCCATTGTACATGAGGACCACCACTTCTTTATCCATTTTTCGCTTTCCTAGGATATTTCAGGTGTAATGAAGTGGGGGTTCTTGTCAACAGAGCAGCCCTAAACTTTGGGGTGCCTGTGTCTTGCTGATTTTTAGTTTTCCCAATTTATACGCCCATGAGTGGAAGTGCCCTATGCTCTCCAAGCTGTGTTTTTTAGATGTTTCAGAACACACCGTACACTTCTCCGGAGTGGCTGTTGGCAATTTACATCCCACCCATCAGCGTAGCAAGGCTCCCATTTCTCCATGGCCGGTCCTGCATTTCTGGTTTGGACACTTTTTTCCGCATGGCCCTTTTGCCCGCTGGGAAGCGAGACTTCTTTGGAGCGCTGATTGGCCTTTCCAGGTTGCTTGGTTGGCCAAAAAGGGCGTATGCGTTTTTTCCTGAATATATTCAGGAAAAAACGCATACGCCCTTTTTGGCCAAGGGCATCATTGTCCACGTTTTGCCGCTTTTCATGTGCTTTCAAGGCGATTCGAATCTACCTCCTGAAATCTGTTTCCTGCAATTCTGCCTTGCTTTCAAAGCCTCTTCGTTGCCTTCCCTTAATATATTTGTGGACGAGAGGTATCATTTAAAACTCTGCAGGTTTGTGAATTGCAGTGCCCCTGAGCTCCATTTTTCAACTCGCTTTTTTGGGAGCTGGCCGCAAAAGCGCAGGATTGCTTCAGGCCCTCTTCTGGTTCTGGGGGGCAGGCTGAGCTTGTGCTTAATTCTTCTTCCTGATGAGAAAATAGAGTGACCTGTGCCTGTCCCAACACCTAGAGCTAGTCTCTCATTGGTTCCCCCTCTTCCCGTTCATCCTCAGGACAAATTGCAACCTGTACGGAACAGGAGGTTAAAGGTGCTGATTCTCCAAGGAGGGAGATGGCTGGGTAATTCGGCTGGAATGGCGAACCCGAGCAAAGGAGATGAGAAATGAGGTGCGTTTTAGAAACCTTTCCCGATCACACGGTGTACCATCTTCTGGGTTTCTCATGCCTGTTTTCGATGTAGGAAGATGCCCTTGAACCTGGAGATTTGGGACCCATGGGATGGGTACCATGCAGTATTACTTGAAAGGGTCTGCGTTGGCTCACCCAACCTCACCGAACCTCTCAGCCCCAAGAGTGTCCACCCTTATGTCTCAATCAGCTGTGGGTCTAGATATGGTCAATCCAGGTTGCATCACAGCCCCTGAACGAATTTTGTAAGAATTTCTCACTCTTTCACTGTCTTTGTTTCACGGGTTTTGAAGAGTAATTTATTTTTATAATGGGGTTTAGCTGCTTTTCACGGCTGTGTTTATGCCGCTTTACACCCCCTTGACTCACTTACAGAGAGATATCAATACATAGGTTTGAAGATTCTTACTAGTCAGATATATTCTTGTGTGGTGAATAGGGGGTGTTGAGTCCAGTTCACTGAAAAAGGAATAGGTCTTGTCTCTTATATATTGGGTTTATGGAACGGTATCGGAGCTAATTTGAAACCCTTGTTTTATGCATCACCCCACCTCACCTTTCCCGTTCACCAGCCATAGTGTGTTTCCTAAACGTGTGACTCTGTTCTGTTTTGTAATTCAGTTCAAGTGTAGCGGTTTTTACATTCCCTCTCTAAGTGATATCTTAGGATAAGTGTCATTTTCTGTGTGACTTATTTCACTTAGAATCGTCGTACCTAAATCCACTCATCGTGCTGCTACGAGCCTTATGACGTTGATTTCATGGCTGAGTGATATTCCATTGTACATGAGGACCCCAACTTCTTTATCCATTTTTCTCTTTCCTAGGATATTTAAGGTGTAATGAAGTGGGGGTTCTTGTCAACAGAGCAGCCCTAAACTTTGGGGTGCCTGTGTCTTGCTGATTTTTAGTTTTCCCAATTTATACGGCCATGAGTGGAAGTGCCCTATGCTCTCCAAGCTGTGTTTTTTAGATGTTTCAGAACACACCGTACACTTCTCCGGAGTGGCTGTTGGCAATTTACATCCCACCCATCAGCGTAGCAAGGCTCCCATTTCTCCATGGCCGGTCCTGCATTTCTGGTTTGGACACTTTTTTCCGCATGGCCCTTTTGCCCGCTGGGAAGCGAGACTTCTTTGGAGCGCTGATTGGCCTTTCCAGGTTGCTTGGTTGGCCAAAAAGGGCGTATGCGTTTTTTCCTGAATATATTCAGGAAAAAACGCATACGCCCTTTTTGGTCAAGGGCATCATTGTCCACGTTTTGCCGCTTTTCATGTGCTTTCAAGGCGATTCGAATCTACCTCCTGAAATCTGTTTCCTGCAATTCTGCCTTGCTTTCAAAGCCTCTTCGTTGCCTTCCCTTAATATATTTGTGGACGAGAGGTATCATTTAAAACTCTGCAGGTTTGTGAATTGCAGTGCCCCTGAGCTCCATTTTTCAACTCGCTTTTTTGGGAGCTGGCCGCAAAAGCGCAGGATTGCTTCAGGCCCTCTTCTGGTTCTGGGGGGCAGGCTGAGCTTGTGCTTAATTCTTCTTCCTGATGGGAAAATAGAGTGACCTGTGCCTGTCCCAACACCTAGAGCTAGTCTCTCATTGGTTCCCCCTCTTCCCGTTCATCCTCAGGACAAATTGCAACCTGTACGGAACAGGAGGTTAAAGGTGCTGATTCTCCAAGGAGGGAGATGGCTAGTAAATCGGCTGAAATGGCGAACCCGAGCAAAGGAGATGAGAAATGAGGTGCGTTTTAGAAACCTTTCCCGATCACACGGTGTACCATCTTCTGGGTTTCTCATGCCTGTTTTCGACGTAGGAAGATGCCCTTGAACCTGGAGATTTGGGACCCATGGGATGGGTACCATGCAGTATTACTTGAAAGGGTCTGCGTTGGCTCACCCAACCTCACCGAACCTCTCAGCCCCAAGAGTGTCCACCCTTATGTCTCAATCAGCTGTGGGTCTAGATATGGTCAATCCAGGTTGCATCACAGCCCCTGAACGAATTTTGTAAGAATTTCTCTCTCTTTCACTGTCTTTGTTTCACGGGTTTTGAAGAGTAATTTATTTTTATAATGGGGTTTAGCTGCTTTTCACGGCTGTGTTTATGCCGCTTTACACCCCCTTGACTCACTTACAGAGAGATATCAATACATAGGTTTGAAGATTCTTACTAGTCAGATATATTCTTGTGCGGTGAATAAGGGGTGTTGAGTCCAGTTCACTGAAAAAGGAATAGGTCTTGTCTCTTACATATTGGGTTTATGGAACGGTATCGGAGCTAATTTGAAACCCTTGTTTTATGCATCACCCCACCTCACCTTTCCCGTTCAGCAGCCATAGTGTGTTTCCTAAACGTGTGACTCTGTTCTGTTTTGTAATTCATTTCAAGTGTAGCGGTTTTTAAATTCCCTCTCTAAGTGATATCTTAGGATAAGTGTCTTTTTCTGTGTGACTTATTTCACTTAGAATCGTCGTACCTAAATCCACTCATCGTGCTGCTACTAGCCTTATGACGTTGATTTCATGGCTGAGTGATATTCCATTGTACATGAGGACCCCAACTTCTTTATCCATTTTTCTCTTTCCTAGGATATTTAAGGTGTAATGAAGTGGGGGTTCTTGTCAACAGTGCAGCCCTAAACTTTGGGGTGCCTGTGTCTTGCAGATTTTTAGTGTTCCCAATTTATACGCCCATGAGTGGAAGTGCCGTATGCTCTCCAAGCTGTGTTTTTTAGATGTTTCAGAACACACCGTACACTTCTCCGGAGTGGCTGTTGGCAATTTACATCCCACCCATCAGCGTAGCAAGGCTCCCATTTCTCCATGGCCGGTCCTGCATTTCTGGTTTGGACACTTTTTTCCGCATGGCCCTTTTGCCCGCTGGGAAGCGAGACTTCTTTGGAGCGCTGATTGGCCTTTCCAGGTTGCTTGGTTGGCCAAAAAGGGCGTATGCGTTTTTTCCTGAATATATTCAGGAAAAAACGCATACGCCCTTTTTGGCCAAGGGCATCATTGTCCACGTTTTGCCGCTTTTCATGTGCTTTCAAGGCGATTCGAATCTACCTCCTGAAATCTGTTTCCTGCAATTCTGCCTTGCTTTCAAAGCCTCTTCGTTGCCTTCCCTTAATATATTTGTGGACGAGAGGTATCATTTAAAACTCTGCAGGTTTGTGAATTGCAGTGCCCCTGAGCTCCATTTTTCAACTCGCTTTTTTGGGAGCTGGCCGCAAAAGCGCAGGATTGCTTCAGGCCCTCTTCTGGTTCTGGGGGGCAGGCTGAGCTTGTGCTTAATTCTTCTTCCTGATGGGAAAATAGAGTGACCTGTGCCTGTCCCAACACCTAGAGCTAGTCTCTCATTGGTTCCCCCTCTTCCCGTTCATCCTCAGGACAAATTGCAACCTGTACGGAACAGGAGGTTAAAGGTGCTGATTCTCCAAGGAGGGAGATGGCTAGTAAATCGGCTGGAATGGCGAACCCGAGCAAAGGAGATGAGAAATGAGGTGCGTTTTAGAAACCTTTCCCGATCACACGGTGTACCATCTTCTGGGTTTCTCATGCCTGTTTTCGACGTAGGAAGATGCCCTTGAACCTGGAGATTTGGGACCCATGGGATGGGTACCATGCAGTATTACTTGAAAGGGTCTGCGTTGGCTCACCCAACCTCACCGAACCTCTCAGCCCCAAGAGTGTCCACCCTTATGTCTCAATCAGCTGTGGGTCTAGATATGGTCAATCCAGGTTGCATCACAGCCCCTGAACGAATTTTGTAAAAATTTCTCTCTCTTTCACTGTCTTTGTTTCACGGGTTTTGAAAAGTAATTTATTTTTATAATGGGGTTTAGCTGCTTTTCACGGCTGTGTTTATGCCGCTTTACACCCCCTTGACTCACTTACAGAGAGATATCAATACATAGGTTTGAAGATTCTTACTAGTCAGATATATTCTTGTGCGGTGAATAGGGGGTGTTGAGTCCAGTTCACTGAAAAAGGAATAGGTCTTGTCTCTTACATATTGGGTTTATGGAACGGTATCGGAGCTAATTTGAAACCCTTGTTTTATGCATCACCCCACCTCACCTTTCCCGTTCAGCAGCCATAGTGTGTTTCCCAAACGTGTGACTCTGTTCTGTTTTGCAATTCAGTTCAAGTGTAGCGGTTTTTACATTCCCTCTAGAAGTGATATCTTATGATAAGTGTCTTTTTCTGTGTGACTTATTTCACTTAGAATCGTCGTACCTAAATCCACTCATCGTGCTGCTACTAGCCTTATGACGTTGATTTCATGGCTGAGTGATATTCCATTGTACATGAGGACCACAACTTCTTTATCCATTTTTCTCTTTCCTAGGATATTTAAGGTGTAATGAAGTGGGGGTTCTTGTCAACAGAGCAGCCCTAAACTTTGGGGTGCCTGTGTCTTGCTGATTTTTAGTTTTCCCAATTTATACGGCCATGAGTGGAAGTGCCCTATGCTCTCCAAGCTGTGTTTTTTAGATGTTTCAGAACACACCGTACACTTCTCCGGAGTGGCTGTTGGCAATTTACATCCCACCCATCAGCGTAGCAAGGCTCCCATTTCTCCATGGCCGGTCCTGCATTTCTGGTTTGGACACTTTTTTCCGCATGGCCCTTTTGCCCGCTGGGAAGCGAGACTTCTTTGGAGCGCTGATTGGCCTTTCCAGGTTGCTTGGTTGGCCAAAAAGGGCGTATGCGTTTTTTCCTGAATATATTCAGGAAAAAACGCATACGCCCTTTTTGGCCAAGGGCATCATTGTCCACGTTTTGCCGCTTTTCATGTGCTTTCAAGGCGATTCGAATCTACCTCCTGAAATCTGTTTCCTGCAATTCTGCCTTGCTTTCAAAGCCTCTTCGTTGCCTTCCCTTAATATATTTGTGGACGAGAGGTATCATTTAAAACTCTGCAGGTTTGTGAATTGCAGTGCCCCTGAGCTCCATTTTTCAACTCGCTTTTTTGGGAGCTGGCCGCCAAAGCGCAGGATTGCTTCAGGCCCTCTTCTGGTTCTGGGGGGCAGGCTGAGCTTGTGCTTAATTCTTCTTCCTGATGGGAAAATAGAGTGACCTGTGCCTGTCCCAACACCTAGAGCTAGTCTCTCATTGGTTCCCCCTCTTCCCGTTCATCCTCAGGACAAATTGCAACCTGTACGGAACAGGAGGTTAAAGGTGCTGATTCTCCAAGGAGGGAGATGGCTAGTAAATCGGCTGGAATGGCGAACCCGAGCAAAGGAGATGAGAAATGAGGTGCGTTTTAGAAACCTTTCCCGATCACACGGTGTACCATCTTCTGGGTTTCTCATGCCTGTTTTCGACGTAGGAAGATGCCCTTGAACCTGGAGATTTGGGACCCATGGGATGGGTACCATGCAGTATTACTTGAAAGGGTCTGCGTTGGCTCACCCAACCTCACCGAACCTCTCAGCCCCAAGAGTGTCCACCCTTATGTCTCAATCAGCTGTGGGTCTAGATATGGTCAATCCAGGTTGCATCACAGCCCGTGAACGAATTTTGTAAGAATTTCTCTCTCTTTCACTGCCTTTGTTTCACGGGTTTTGAAGAGTAATTTATTTTTATAATGGGGTTTAGCTGCTTTTCACGGCTGTGTTTATGCCGCTTTACAACCCCTTGACTCACTTACAGAGAGATATCAATACATAGGTTTGAAGATTCTTACTAGTCAGATATATTCTTGTGCGGTGAATAGGGGGTGTTGAGTCCAGTTCACTGAAAAAGGAATAGGTCTTGTCTCTTACATATTGGGTTTATGGAACGGTATCGGAGCTAATTTGAAACCCTTGTTTTATGCATCACCCCACCTCACCTTTCCCGTTCAGCAGCCATAGTGTGTTTCCTAAACATGTGACTCTGTTCTGTTTTGTAATTCAGTTCAAGTGTAGCGGTTTTTACATTCCCTCTCTAAGTGATATCTTAGGATAAGTGTCTTTTTCTGTGTGACTTATTTCACTTAGAATCGTCGTACCTAAATCCACTCATCGTGCTGCTACTAGCCTTATGACGTTGATTTCATGGCTGAGTGATATTCCATTGTACATGAGGACCCCAACTTCTTTATCCATTTTTCTCTTTCCTAGGATATTTAAGGTGTAATGAAGTGGGGGTTCTTGTCAACAGAGCAGCCCTAAACTTTGGGGTGCCTGTGTCTTGCTGATTTTTAGTTTTCCCAATTTATACGCCCATGAGTGGAAGTGCCCTATGCTCTCCAAGCTGTGTTTTTTAGATGTTTCAGAACACACCGTACACTTCTCCGGAGTGGCTGTTGGCAATTTACATCCCACCCATCAGCGTAGCAAGACTCCCATTTCTCCATGGCCGGTCCTGCATTTCTGGTTTGGACACTTTTTTCCGCATGGCCCTTTTGCCCGCTGGGAAGCGAGACTTCTTTGGAGCGCTGATTGGCCTTTCCAGGTTGCTTGGTTGGCCAAAAAGGGCGTATGCGTTTTTTCCTGAATATATTCAGGAAAAAACGCATACGCCCTTTTTGGCCAAGGGCATCATTGTCCACGTTTTGCCGCTTTTCATGTGCTTTCAAGGCGATTCGAATCTACCTCCTGAAATCTGTTTCCTGCAATTCTGCCTTGCTTTCAAAGCCTCTTCGTTGCCTTCCCTTAATATATTTGTGGACGAGAGGTATCATTTAAAACTCTGCAGGTTTGTGAATTGCAGTGCCCCTGAGCTCCATTTTTCAACTCGCTTTTTTGGGAGCTGGCCGCAAAAGCGCAGGATTGCTTCAGGCCCTCTTCTGGTTCTGGGGGGCAGGCTGAGCTTGTGCTTAATTCTTCTTCCTGATGGGAAAATAGAGTGACCTGTGCCTGTCCCAACACCTAGAGCTAGTCTCTCATTGGTTCCCCCTCTTCCCGTTCATCCTCAGGACAAATTGCAACCTGTACGGAACAGGAGGTTAAAGGTGCTGATTCTCCAAGGAGGGAGATGGCTAGTAAATCGGCTGAAATGGCGAACCCGAGCAAAGGAGATGAGAAATGAGGTGCGTTTTAGAAACCTTTCCCGATCACACGGTGTAGCATCTTCTGGGTTTCTCATGCCTGTTTTCGACGTAGGAAGATGCCCTTGAACCTGGAGATTTGGGACAGATGGGATGGGTACCATGCAGTATTACTTGAAAGGGTCTGCGTTGGCTCACCCAACCTCACCGAACCTCTCAGCCCCAAGAGTGTCCACCCTTATGTCTCAATCAGCTGTGGGTCTAGATATGGTCAATCCAGGTTGCATCACAGCCCCTGAACGAATTTTGTAAGTATTTCTCTCTCTTTCACTGTCTTTGTTTCACGGGTTTTGAAGAGTAATTTATTTTTATAATGGGGTTTAGCTGCTTTTCACGGCTGTGTTTATGCCGCTTTACACCCCCTTGACTCACTTACAGAGAGATATCAATACATAGGTTTGAAGATTCTTACTAGTCAGATATATTCTTGTGCGGTGAATAAGGGGTGTTGAGTCTAGTTCACTGAAAAAGGAATAGGTCTTGTCTCTTACATATTGGGTTTATGGAACGGTATCGGAGCTAATTTGAAACCCTTGTTTTATGCATCACCCCACCTCACCTTTCCCGTTCAGCAGCCATAGTGTGTTTTCTAAACGTGTGACTCTGTTCTGTTTTGTAATTCATTTGAAGTGTAGCGGTTTTACATTCCCTCTCTAAGTGATATCTTAGGATAAGTGTCTTTTTCTGTGTGACTTATTTCACTTAGAATCGTCGTACCTAAATCCACTCATCATGCTGCTACTAGCCTTATGACGTTGATTTCATGGCTGAGTGATATTCCATTGTACATGAGGACCCCAACTTCTTTATCCATTTTTCTCTTTCCTAGGATATTTAAGGTGTAATGAAGTGGGGGTTCTTGTCAACAGAGCAGCCCTAAACTTTGGGGTGCCTGTGTCTTGCTGATTTTTAGTGTTCCCAATTTATACGCCCATGAGTGGAAGTGCCCTATGCTCTCCAAGCTGTGTTTTTTAGATGTTTCAGAACACACCGTACACTTCTCCGGAGTGGCTGTTGGCAATTTACATCCCACCCATCAGCGTAGCAAGGCTCCCATTTCTCCATGGCCGGTCCTGCATTTCTGGTTTGGACACTTTTTTCCGCATGGCCCTTTTGCCCGCTGGGAAGCGAGACTTCTTTGGAGCGCTGATTGGCCTTTCCAGGTTGCTTGGTTGGCCAAAAAGGGCGTATGCGTTTTTTCCTGAATATATTCAGGAAAAAACGCATACGCCCTTTTTGGCCAAGGGCATCATTGTCCACGTTTTGCCGCTTTTCATGTGCTTTCAAGGCGATTCGAATCTACCTCCTGAAATCTGTTTCCTGCAATTCTGCCTTGCTTTCAAAGCCTCTTCGTTGCCTTCCCTTAATATATTTGTGGACGAGAGGTATCATTTAAAACTCTGCAGGTTTGTGAATTGCAGTGCCCCTGAGCTCCATTTTTCAACTCGCTTTTTTGGGAGCTGGCCGCAAAAGCGCAGGATTGCTTCAGGCCCTCTTCTGGTTCTGGGGGGCAGGCTGAGCTTGTGCTTAATTCTTCTTCCTGATGGGAAAATAGAGTGACCTGTGCCTGTCCCAACACCTAGAGCTAGTCTCTCATTGGTTCCCCCTCTTCCCGTTCATCCTCAGGACAAATTGCAACCTGTACGGAACAGGAGGTTAAAGGTGCTGATTCTCCAAGGAGGGAGATGGCTAGTAAATCGGCTGAAATGGCGAACCCGAGCAAAGGAGATGAGAAATGAGGTGCGTTTTAGAAACCTTTCCCGATCACACGGTGTAGCATCTTCTGGGTTTCTCATGCCTGTTTTCGACGTAGGAAGATGCCCTTGAACCTGGAGATTTGGGACAGATGGGATGGGTACCATGCAGTATTACTTGAAAGGGTCTGCGTTGGCTCACCCAACCTCACCGAACCTCTCAGCCCCAAGAGTGTCCACCCTTATGTCTCAATCAGCTGTGGGTCTAGATATGGTCAATCCAGGTTGCATCACAGCCCCTGAACGAATTTTGTAAGTATTTCTCTCTCTTTCACTGTCTTTGTTTCACGGGTTTTGAAGAGTAATTTATTTTTATAATGGGGTTTAGCTGCTTTTCACGGCTGTGTTTATGCCGCTTTACACCCCCTTGACTCACTTACAGAGAGATATCAATACATAGGTTTGAAGATTCTTACTAGTCAGATATATTCTTGTGCGGTGAATAAGGGGTGTTGAGTCTAGTTCACTGAAAAAGGAATAGGTCTTGTCTCTTACATATTGGGTTTATGGAACGGTATCGGAGCTAATTTGAAACCCTTGTTTTATGCATCACCCCACCTCACCTTTCCCGTTCAGCAGCCATAGTGTGTTTTCTAAACGTGTGACTCTGTTCTGTTTTGTAATTCATTTGAAGTGTAGCGGTTTTACATTCCCTCTCTAAGTGATATCTTAGGATAAGTGTCTTTTTCTGTGTGACTTATTTCACTTAGAATCGTCGTACCTAAATCCACTCATCATGCTGCTACTAGCCTTATGACGTTGATTTCATGGCTGAGTGATATTCCATTGTACATGAGGACCCCAACTTCTTTATCCATTTTTCTCTTTCCTAGGATATTTAAGGTGTAATGAAGTGGGGGTTCTTGTCAACAGAGCAGCCCTAAACTTTGGGGTGCCTGTGTCTTGCTGATTTTTAGTGTTCCCAATTTATACGCCCATGAGTGGAAGTGCCCTATGCTCTCCAAGCTGTGTTTTTTAGATGTTTCAGAACACACCGTACACTTCTCCGGAGTGGCTGTTGGCAATTTACATCCCACCCATCAGCGTAGCAAGGCTCCCATTTCTCCATGGCCGGTCCTGCATTTCTGGTTTGGACACTTTTTTCCGCATGGCCCTTTTGCCCGCTGGGAAGCGAGACTTCTTTGGAGTGCTGATTGGCCTTTCCAGGTTGCTTGGTTGGCCAAAAAGGGCGTATGCGTTTTTTCCTGAATATATTCAGGAAAAAACGCATACGCCCTTTTTGGCCAAGGGCATCATTGTCCACGTTTTGCCGCTTTTCATGTGCTTTCAAGGCGATTCGAATCTACCTCCTGAAATCTGTTTCCTGCAATTCTGCCTTGCTTTCAAAGCCTCTTCGTTGCCTTCCCTTAATATATTTGTGGACGAGAGGTATCATTTAAAACTCTGCAGGTTTGTGAATTGCAGTGCCCCTGAGCTCCATTTTTCAACTCGCTTTTTTGGGAGCTGGCCGCAAAAGCGCAGGATTGCTTCAGGCCCTCTTCTGGTTCTGGGGGGCAGGCTGAGCTTGTGCTTAATTCTTCTTCCTGATGGGAAAATAGAGTGACCTGTGCCTGTCCCAACACCTAGAGCTAGTCTCTCATTGGTTCCCCCTCTTCCCGTTCATCCTCAGGACAAATTGCAACCTGTACAGAACAGGAGGTTAAAGGTGCTGATTCTCCAAGGAGGGAGATGGCTAGTAAATCGGCTGGAATGGCGAACCCGAGCAAAGGAGATGAGAAATGAGGTGCGTTTTAGAAACCTTTCCCGATCACACGGTGTACCATCTTCTGGGTTTCTCATGCCTGTTTTCGACGTAGGAAGATGCCCTTGAACCTGGAGATTTGGGACCCATGGGATGGGTACCATGCAGTATTACTTGAAAGGGTCTGCGTTGGCTCACCCAACCTCACCGAACCTCTCAGCCCCAAGAGTGTCCACCCTTATGTCTCAATCAGCTGTGGGTCTAGATATGGTCAATCCAGGTTGCATCACAGCCCCTGAACGAATTTTGTAAGAATTTCTCTCTCTTTCACTGCCTTTGTTTCACGGGTTTTGAAGAGTAATTTATTTTTATAATGGGGTTTAGCTGCTTTTCACGGCTGTGTTTATGCCGCTTTACAACCCCTTGACTCACTTACAGAGAGATATCAATACATAGGTTTGAAGATTCTTACTAGTCAGATATATTCTTGTGCGGTGAATAGGGGGTGTTGAGTCCAGTTCACTGAAAAAGGAATAGGTCTTGTCTCTTACATATTGGGTTTATGGAACGGTATCGGAGCTAATTTGAAACCCTTGTTTTATGCATCACCCCACCTCACCTTTCCCGTTCAGCAGCCATAGTGTGTTTCCTAAACGTGTGACTCTGTTCTGTTTTTTAATTCAGTTCAAGTGTAGCGGTTTTTACATTCCCTCTCTAAGTGATATCTTAGGATAAGTGTCTTTTTCTGTGTGACTTATTTCACTTAGAATCGTCGTACCTAAATCCACTCATCGTGCTGCTACTAGCCTTATGACGTTGATTTCATGGCTGAGTGATATTCCATTGTACATGAGGACCCCAACTTCTTTATCCATTTTTCTCTTTCCTAGGATATTTAAGGTGTAATGAAGTGGGGGTTCTTGTCAACAGAGCAGCCCTAAACTTTGGGGTGCCTGTGTCTTGCTGATTTTTAGTTTTCCCAATTTATACGCCCATGAGTGGAAGTGCCCTATGCTCTCCAAGCTGTGTTTTTTAGATGTTTCAGAACACACTGTACACTTCTCCGGAGTGGCTGTTGGCAATTTACATCCCACCCATCAGCGTAGCAAGACTCCCATTTCTCCATGGCCGGTCCTGCATTTCTGGTTTGGACACTTTTTTCCGCATGGCCCTTTTGCCCGCTGGGAAGCGAGACTTCTTTGGAGCGCTGATTGGCCTTTCCAGGTTGCTTGGTTGGCCAAAAAGGGCGTATGCGTTTTTTCCTGAATATATTCAGGAAAAAACGCATACGCCCTTTTTGGCCAAGGGCATCATTGTCCACGTTTTGCCGCTTTTCATGTGCTTTCAAGGCGATTCGAATCTACCTCCTGAAATCTGTTTCCTGCAATTCTGCCTTGCTTTCAAAGCCTCTTCGTTGCCTTCCCTTAATATATTTGTGGACGAGAGGTATCATTTAAAACTCTGCAGGTTTGTGAATTGCAGTGCCCCTGAGCTCCATTTTTCAACTCGCTTTTTTGGGAGCTGGCCGCAAAAGCGCAGGATTGCTTCAGGCCCTCTTCTGGTTCTGGGGGGCAGGCTGAGCTTGTGCTTAATTCTTCTTCCTGATGGAAAATAGAGTGACCTGTGCCTGTCCCAACACCTAGAGCTAGTCTCTCATTGGTTCCCCCTCTTCCCGTTCATCCTCAGGACAAATTGCAACCTGTACGGAACAGGAGGTTAAAGGTGCTGATTCTCCAAGGAGGGAGATGGCTAGTAAATCGGCTGGAATGGCGAACCCGAGCAAAGGAGATGAGAAATGAGGTGCGTTTTAGAAACCTTTCCCGATCACACGGTGTACCATCTTCTGGGTTTCTCATGCCTGTTTTCGACGTAGGAAGATGCCCTTGAACCTGGAGATTTGGAACCCATGGGATGGGTCCCATGCAGTATTACTTGAAAGGGTCTGCATTGGCTCACCCAACCTCACCGAACCTCTCAGCCCCAAGAGTGTCCACCCTTATGTCTCAATCAGCTGTGGGTCTAGATATGGTCAATCCAGGTTGCATCACAGCCCCTGAACGAATTTTGTAAGAATTTCTCTCTCTTTCACTGTCTTTGTTTCACGGGTTTTGAAAAGTAATTTATTTTTATAATGGGGTTTAGCTGCTTTTCACGGCTGTGTTTATGCCGCTTTACACCCCCTTGACTCACTTACAGAGAGATATCAATACATAGGTTTGAAGATTCTTACTAGTCAGATATATTCTTGTGCGGTGAATAGGGGGTGTTGAGTCCAGTTCACTGAAAAAGGAATAGGTCTTGTCTCTTACATATTGGGTTTATGGAACGGTATCTGAGCTAATTTGAAACCCTTGTTTTATGCATCACCCCCACCTCACCTTTCCCGTTCAGCAGCCATAGTGTGTTTTCTAAACGTGTGACTCTGTTCTGTTTTGTAATTCAGTTCAAGTGTAGCGGTTTTTACATTCCCTCTCTAAGTGATATCTTAGGATAAGTGTCTTTTTCTGTGTGACTTATTTCACTTAGAATCGTCGTACCTAAATCCACTCATCGTGCTGCTACTAGCCTTATGACGTTGATTTCATGGCTGAGTGATATTCCATTGTACATGAGGACCACAACTTCTTTATCCATTTTTCTCTTTCCTAGGATACTTAAGGTGTAATGAAGTGGGGGTTCTTGTCAACAGAGCAGCCCTAAACTTTGGGGTGCCTGTGTCTTGCTGATTTTTAGTGTTCCCAATTTATACGCCCATGAGTGGAAGTGCCCTATGCTCTCCAAGCTGTGTTTTTTAGATGTTTCAGAACACACTGTACACTTCTCCGGAGTGGCTGTTGGCAATTTACATCCCACCCATCAGCGTAGCAAGACTCTCATTTCTCCATGGCCGGTCCTGCATTTCTGGTTTGGACACTTTTTTCCGCATGGCCCTTTTGCCCGCTGGGAAGCGAGACTTCTTTGGAGCGCTGATTGGCCTTTCCAGGTTGCTTGGTTGGCCAAAAAGGGCGTATGCGTTTTTTCCTGAATATATTCAGGAAAAAACGCATACGCCCTTTTTGGCCAAGGGCATCATTGTCCACGTTTTGCCGCTTTTCATGTGCTTTCAAGGCGATTCGAATCTACCTCCTGAAATCTGTTTCCTGCAATTCTGCCTTGCTTTCAAAGCCTCTTCGTTGCCTTCCCTTAATATATTTGTGGACGAGAGGTATCATTTAAAACTCTGCAGGTTTGTGAATTGCAGTGCCCCTGAGCTCCATTTTTCAACTCGCTTTTTTGGGAGCTGGCCGCAAAAGCGCAGGATTGCTTCAGGCCCTCTTCTGGTTCTGGGGGGCAGGCTGAGCTTGTGCTTAATTCTTCTTCCTGATGGGAAAATAGAGTGACCTGTGCCTGTCCCAACACCTAGAGCTAGTCTCTCATTGGTTCCCCCCTCTTCCCGTTCATCCTCAGGACAAATTGCAACCTGTACGGAACAGGAGGTTAAAGGTGCTGATTCTCCAAGGAGGGAGATGGCTAGTAAATCGGCTGGAATGGCGAACCCGAGCAAAGGAGATGAGAAATGAGGTGCGTTTTAGAAACCTTTCCCGATCACACCGGTGTACCATCTTCTGGGTTTCTCATGCCTGTTTTCGACGTAGGAAGATGCCCTTGAACCTGGAGATTTGGGACCCATGGGATGGGTACCATGCAGTATTACTTGAAAGGGTCTGCGTTGGCTCACCCAACCTCACCGAACCTCTCAGCCCCAAGAGTGTCCACCCTTATGTCTCAATCAGCTGTGGGTCTAGATATGGTCAATCCAGGTTGCATCACAGCCCCTGAACGAATTTTGTAAGAATTTCTCTCTCTTTCACTGTCTTTGTTTCACGGGTTTTGAAAAGTAATTTATTTTTATAATGGGGTTTAAGCTGCTTTTCACGGCTGTGTTTATGCCGCTTTACACCCCCTTGACTCACTTACAGAGAGATATCAATACATAGGTTTGAAGATTCTTACTAGTCAGATATATTCTTGTGCGGTGAATAGGGGGTGTTGAGTCCAGTTCACTGAAAAAGGAATAGGTCTTGTCTCTTACATATTGGGTTTATGGAACGGTATCGGAGCTAATTTGAAACCCTTGTTTTATGCATCACCCCCACCTCACCTTTCCCGTTCAGCAGCCATAGTGTGTTTCCTAAACGTGTGACTCTGTTCTGTTTTGTAATTCAGTTCAAGTGTAGCGGTTTTTACATTCCCTCTCTAAGTGATATCTTAGGATAAGTGTCTTTTTCTGTGTGACTTATTTCACTTAGAATCGTCGTACCTAAATCCACTCATCGTGCTGCTACTAGCCTTATGACGTTGATTTCATGGCTGAGTGATATTCCATTGTACATGAGGACCACAACTTCTTTATCCATTTTTCTCTTTCCTAGGATACTTAAGGTGTAATGAAGTGGGGGTTCTTGTCAACAGAGCAGCCCTAAACTTTGGGGTGCCTGTGTCTTGCTGATTTTTAGTGTTCCCAATTTATACGCCCATGAGTGGAAGTGCCCTATGCTCTCCAAGCTGTGTTTTTAAGATCGTGTCGAACACACTGTACACTTCTCCGGAGTGGCTGTTGGCAATTTACATCCCACCCATCAGCGTAGCAAGACTCTCATTTCTCCATGGCCGGTCCTGCATTTCTGGTTTGGGACACTTTTTTTCCGCATGCCCTTTTGCCCGCTGGGAAGCGAGACTTCTTTGGAGCGCTGATTGGCCTTTCCAGGTTGCTTGGTTGGCCAAAAAGGGCGTATGCGTTTTTTTCCTGAATATATTCAGGAAAAAAACGCATACGCCCTTTTTGGCCAAGGTCATCATTGTCCACGTTTTGCCGCTTTTCATGTGCTTTCAAGGCGATTCGAATCTACCTCCTGAAATCTGTTTCCTGCAATTCTGCCTTGCTTTCAAAGCCTCTTCGTTGCCTTCCCTTAATATATTTGTGGACGAGAGGTATCATTTAAAACTCTGCAGGTTTGTGAATTGCAGTGCCCCTGAGCTCCATTTTTCAACTCGCTTTTTGGGAGCTGCCGCAAAAGCGCAGGATTGCTTCAGGCCCTCTTCTGGTTCTGGGGGGCAGGCTGAGCTTGTGCTTAATTCTTCTTCCTGATGGGAAAATAGAGTGACCTGTGCCTGTCCCAACACCTAGAGCTAGTCTCTCATTGGTTCCCCCCTCTTCCCGTTCATCCTCAGGACAAATTGCAACCTGTACGGAACAGGAGGTTAAAGGTGCTGATTCTCCAAGGAGGGAGATGGCTAGTAAATCGGCTGGAATGGCGAACCCGAGCAAAGGAGATGAGAAATGAGGTGCGTTTTAGAAACCTTTCCCGATCACACCGTGTACCATCTTCTGGGTTTCTCATGCCTGTTTTCGACGTAGGAAGATGCCCTTGAACCTGGAGATTTGGGACCCATGGGATGGGTACCATGCAGTATTACTTGAAAGGGTCTGCGTTGGCTCACCCAACCTCACCGAACCTCTCAGCCCCAAGAGTGTCCACCCCTTATGTCTCAATCAGCTGTGGGTCTAGATATGGTCAATCCAGGTTGCATCACAGCCCCTGAACGAATTTTGTAAGAATTTCTCTCTCTTCACTGTCTTTGTTTCACGGGTTTTGAAAAGTAATTAATTTTATAATGGGGTTTATGCTGCTTTTCACGGCTGTGTTTATGCCTGCTTAACACCCCCTTGACTCACTTACAGAGATGAAATCAATACATATGGTTTGAAGATTCTTACTAGTCAGATATATTCTTGAGCGGTGAATAGGGGGTGTTGAGTACCAGTTCACTGAAAAAGGAATAGTAC